>NW_020219749.1:175778-205636 GCF_003070985.1 Temnothorax curvispinosus | reverse complement strand
TTAGACAGTTATAGAAAAGATTGTCGAGGCATTAAATTCCAGTCAAAATTACCTATGGATCGGATACCACATCTACGAGAGTTCCTGTGAGCGCAAGACGCCGATCGATCGTGTGAAGTATGACACGAATTTCATGTGAATTGCGAATGCACTTTGAAACTAACGTTTCCGCAGCTTTCTCTTGTGCTCGCCCTTCGTATTTTCTGCCCGCATTTTTCCAATTCCGCCGGGTGCAAACGCGAGGAAATATGCTCATTTGCGTTTCACGCCGCTATGCAAACGCGCTATTTGTCCCGTGACTTAAGTTACTTTTTCGTTCTTGATCTGAACGTTTCGCCAAAAATATTATTCCGGCAAAATATGATACTCGGTGTAATTGTACAAACAAGGCGCTAAGTATCATTTTTTGAATATCGAAATTTTTAATATTTAAATTTTTGTATTTTTTGTCAAGTTTGTTATTCATCTATTTCTCATTATGTTTATCTGCAGTTTAACTTTTTATATAATGCAGTTTTATATTTTAGATCTTTCTTTTTTCTCTTTTGCAAAAGGACGAAAATATCGGTTCGGTTCCGGTTTCAGTCCATTAAAATACTTAATAAAGGTTTCGGTTTCGATTTCAGTTTTCTAGCTAACAAAAGTAACGGTATTGTTCAAATTAGTTTTTTTTCGGTTCCGGTTTATTAAAATTTTCTTGAAATTTTTATTAAATTATATTATTTACATATGCATACTGCGTGTACCTATGGATATGTACTTGAAAGCACTGATTAAACAGTCAAAATCTCAAGATTACAAAATAACATCTTTTTCTTTTACTTTTTCGGTTAAAAATTAAGTTATCATATATCATGGATCTAAAATCTCATTGAATGTCGTTAACACGCGCGTCAACGTAATATTTGGAAAGCAAGATAAGGCTGGAAAGTCAACGCTTGTTCTCCAACCTTGGCCCGAAGAAAACAGATGGTTCAATCCACAAAGTCGCGCTCTTTGTCGTGTTGCGGCAGGTGTACCTCTGGGGAAACACAAAGCTCCGGGAGAACGTGTGAAAATTCACTTATTCAGAGGGGGTTGGGAGGAATCGTTTTGGAAAACCGGAGAGGAGAAGGAGGAGAACAGAGCTCGAACTGCCATCCTCTCCAACTTGCTCTTCCTCTCCTCCCTCTTTTTCCCTCTCCTTCCCTCTCTCTTCCTCCCTCCCTCCGTCCCTCCCTTCCTCTTTTTCCTTCTATCTCGCTTTACTTGCCTTGCTATGGCGTGATTTCATGCAAAGCGCTGCTTTCACGGTGCGGTAATTTCATTTTCGCAACGAACTTACAACCCCCTTCCCTTTCTCCTCACTCCTCGTGTCCTCTCGTCAGCTCGTCCTCTGTCGTGTCACTCTCCACCTCCGTGTGCGCGCGCGCGTGTCCCTCTTGTCTCCTCTCCCTCTCGAAAGTTCGCGCTAAACGTGCAGTTTCATTTACATCGTCCTCATCCTTTGACTGCGTCCTGTCCACTCCCGAAGCGCATCGTTTCACCGGTGATATAATATGCGATGCTTTATCTTGAATTAATTAACCGACTCTCCGATTGGATCTTCTAGATTCGGTTGTTTGAAATTTATCCATTGAACCTGAATTCAGTGGACATCTTATAAGTTAGCGGAACCAATTCTAATATTTTTATTTGTTGCTTATTTGTGGCTAAAAAGTTGCCAAAGATAAAAATTTGCTACTCTGTAAGTTTTCTTAAAAAATTATGTTCCGCTAAAGGAAGATTAAGTTAGCGGGATAGTATACATATAGCAACAAAATTGCACATAACAATAACATAAGAATTTGTTGCTAATATTTGTTGCTCACAAAATATACTATAGTGTTCCGATTTCATTGCTCGTAAAATAAGTGTAAACAACAGCGGAAAATCTCAACATGCAGACAGTTACAAGAATAAAGTACCAGAAAAAAATTTGTTGCTTTGTAAGTTTTTTTTTAAATGATGTTCCGTAAAAGAAAGATTAAGTTAGTGGGACAATATTCGCTCGCTTAAATTGTAGTGGCATATTGTCTGAATTTGTTGTTTTCGAAATATCCAACTTTTGAATTTGTTGCTTGCAAAATAAGTACAAACAATAGCGAAAATCTCAGCGTGCAGGCAGTTACAAATAACTCTTCTATCAATCTGTGTAATAATTAAGGTCCGGACATTCGAGTCCGACATTGGGTCTGACGCCGAGCACTCCGACGCTCGGTGATCGGACCCGATGGTGGGGCGAGGTACGCGAAAAGCTCGTAAAGAGATCGTGAAGCTCGCCCTACCACCGCGGTCTGATCACCGAGCGTCGGAGCGCTCGGGGATAGGACCCGATGTCCGACGAGCGCACAGCGGTTCTCGGCCCGTGCCTGATCTCCGTGCTCAACGTCCAGACTCTAAGTGATAATAAATCTGTCGTATAACACGACCCTGTCGTTAGAGGTCCAGCTGTTAATACAGCGAGTAACAAATTCAGAAGTTGGATATTTCGAAAGCAACAAATTCAGACAATACATCAGTAATGAATCAAATTTAAACAAGCAACAAATTTTTTTGGTACTTCACTCTTCTAACTGTCTACAAAGGTTTTCCTGTTGTCTACAGTTATTTTGCGAGCAACGAAATCGGGACTACAGTATATTTTGTGAGCAACAAATTCTTACGTTATTGTTATATGTGTAATTTTGTGTATATATATGTATATGTATATATTGTCGCGCTAAATGTATCTTCCTTTAACGGAACATTATTTTTTAAGAAACCTTACAGAGCAACAAATTTTTTTTTTAATAACTTTTTAGCAACAAATGAGCAACAAATTAAAATATTAGTTAGAATTGGTTCTGCTCACTTTGTTCCGCCAACTTATAAGACGGGAGCTAACCCCGTTCCCTTTTGTCGCGCCACTCCCTTTGGCACGTTCTTTCGGGCGATAGTTTTCGTTGCTCTCCCTGCCTCCCCCGAGAATTAAAATAACATCGTGCGTGCCGAATCGGCAACGAACGGAAATGAAAAGGCAGACGAATTAAAAATTAACGATTCAGCATACGTCACGCTTCGTAGGAATTCGCAGGATTAAATGTAGGGTTGTCGGGGAAAAAGCGTATGAGTCGAAAAGAGAAGCTCAGACCAGAGGGGAGAGGAGATAATTGAAATTTTTAATACAGTTCTTTTTTCCTCCCGAATGGGCATTAAATTTATCCTTTTCCTTTTTGCGCCGTTTTTAATTCCATTAATGTTCCGTTTTCGTATTATATACTTGTTTTTATGAAATATTTTACAATTTTATGTGATGTACATATATAACATTTTCTTTGAAATGGCTCGATGAAAGATTTTAACTGAATGTAGAACAAAAATATGTAAACGATATTTAACATATGCTTTTAATCCGGCTTTATTTACTTATCATTAGCGGTAGATTTGCTTAAATGGCTGTCACGTCAGAAAATTAGTTGCGGCGTACTCACCTCTCTCCACGAGTATCCTGAAATTGCGGCGTCGATAAAAACCGACCCATGCATTCCGCGAGGGGTTGTGCTTTACACCGCCGCGAGGTACGAGAATAAATCGCTTAAGACGCAGAAGCATATTTCGCTCTTTAAACTGGACGCGCGTCTTTCAGAGCAAATGAGCAAATTTCCTTGCAATTGAATGCAAATCATCTTTGATCTTTCTGAGAAACTCGTTATAATTCGCTACCTGGTAATTTGCTCGCGTCGAGTTAAAGTATAATATAAGCACGAGAGTAAACGCAATATTTTTATGTCGGATTGAGAACAGCATGGAAATTAGAGAAATTTAATCTCGACGGTAATTATATTTTGCAGTAACGTTATCTGAATCTTGATAACAACTTTATTAATACACACATATTATATTTACTTTAAAACATCAATTTGTAGTATATTAATTTAATAGAACATGCGCTTTAATACTTGCTAATATAGTTCGTCTATTTTAATACTATTGCTGTATATTATTACCCTGCCATTTTTATTTATCCTATACTATTAAACACGCGATGTGTCCAAAGTGTTCTCAACTTGCGACGAGAGACCTCTTTCACTCGATTTCCTCCTCCTCTCTTGTTCATACACCCTCTTTCCCGAGGGAGAGATGTTTGAATTCGGGAATTCGCGGGAAGGAGACTTTCATTGGAACGAGCCAGCCAGCGGCCGTTACCAAGTCCGACTGCGTATAGATATGTATATGTGAGAGAGCTCGAAGCGAGCAGAGCAGAGAGCGGAATGCGCATATGAAATTTACAGCCGCTATAGCGTAGGAAATGCGCCGTCGGCTACCCTCCGCCCTTCCGCATCCCCGAGCCTATCGCTTTTGCATCCCTCTCGTATCTCGTTCGGTCGTGTCTTCTCTCAGTTTCGTGGGAAGCCTCGAGTTCTTGATATACGTTCCTTTATCGAGACGCGCGTTTATTAAATCTTTAATATTACGCAAATATTTCACTTGTCAAATTTTTATCTATTTACAGAAATTCGTCGCTCGTTACGGTAGTATTAGCATCGAGAGGATATTTGTCGTGTTGTAATTTTTCTCTGTTACGTGTGCGAATATATAACCGAACAAAACGATATTATATTCTGTTAGAAATTTCCGCTAATGAAATTTTCGTGGAAAGCCGCACGAGTTTCTAATATTCCTTTATCGGGTCATCTTGTGTACCAGAATTTCACCGCAGTGAAATTACTCCTGGAAATTATGATATTTTCGCATTACTAATATCGTCTCTCTCCTATAAATAAATGTCTAAACAAAGATGTAGTATTTTGCTATTCTCATTAATGATACTCTTGTTGGAAGTTTAATATTGTGTATATCAACGCGGCTAAATTATTTTCATACATGTCTCTCTCTCTCTCTCCCCCCTCTCTCTCCCTTCCTCCCTCCCTACCTCCCTCTCTCCCTCTCTCTCTCTCTCTCCTCCCATCTCCCTCTCTTTCCCTCTCTCTCCCCCCCTCTCCCTCTCTTTCCCTCTTTCTCCCCCCTTCTCTCTCTCTCTCTCTTTTTCTCTCTCGTAAAAATATATTTCTTTATTGTGACGCCATCATAATAATAATAACATCCTAATAACATCCTTCGATAATAAATGTTTGATTTCTATATTTTAATAATATTTACTTATTTATTACATCAAAATCAACAGTTATTGACTGTAATACAATGATTATTTACTAAATCATTTATCAATAGTCAGTGTTAATTTAATATCAATTCTCCAGTATTAAATTAATACTAAAATGTGGCAATGTTAATTTACATGCTTAATAACATTATATAAGTTAATTTATAGGTCTAAACAGAGAAGTAAATAGTATATTTGTACTTTTGTATTCTTTTTTAGTACGCGTATTATTTTACTATTCATAATTCCCTTGTAACTTTTAAAAATCTTTCACAAGAAGAAAGTAGATCTTACAAATATTGCACGTCTCATTATACGACGATATGTTCCTAAGAGATTGCATATGGCGTTAACATTTTAGATGCTTTACACTCGCACCTATATATATCTCGCATAATCCGTCGTTGCTCCCGAACTTGTTCACGAAGAAAACATCGCGAACTCCATCACGCTGTCGCGTTACTCGCGCGCGACTCCAGCTGAGTGCTCGGCAGGGCAGACAAACGTGCTGCACGTTTGCGAACATTAATTCTCGCTACCAGTCGTGGCTTCTGAAGATTCGACGAAACCGCGAATTAGACGAGACCTGCGAATGAGGCCGCGCGTTAATCCAGTTGTTCTCCCAAGTCGTCTTAGTACAACAAGTCTCTGCTTCTATTAAATCAATGCGCATAAGCGACACAATGGCGGGCATAATATGCGTCAAGTTTCTATATCCTCTACTAGTCTGGCAATATACTATAGCTTGTGTTTGAGACACACGCGATTAGTGGCGGGAGCGATAATGCCAGTAATTATCAAGAGACGCAGAGAGAGAGATAGAGAAATGTTTCTGATAGTGAGTATAATGTTACTATATCGAATGTCTACATTGAACTGAACGTCCCTCCATAAATCTTCAATTTAAAATTAATACGTCGACTGATACGAAATAATCCAACAATTTAACATTAAAAATATCGGGTGATATAATAAGCTCATTTTGCAATTTGTAACATTTATCAATCCTTATTAATTATGATTATACCAATTATGATTATACCGCAAATTAATTTCGATTATACCAATTACGTATATTGTTTGATCTTACTTTAATTGTTATGAACTAATTGTTATGAAATTACTCTACTCTAATTATAATCGTATAATAAAAGCCTATCAATAATTGATATTGGCACCATTCAAAAATTTAGCGTTCTTAATTTTCTCAGATGTGTCGTACGTATGTACATGTTTCTTCGAAAATGAAACGAATTCTATTTTTATATTACACACGGTCCTCTGTCTAATTCACTTTATCAACAGCAGTCTAGCGTAGCGTAGACCGTAAAATACACTGTGACGTAAACGCGCAGTATGGATGCACTTCTGGGATATTATGTACGTGAGGGATGCGAATGCGGTCACGAAGTGACAATAATGCGGCAGCGTTGGGAAGCGCTGGAGGGCTTGAAGAGCGTGTACGCGAATACTTACGCTACCAGAAGTCCGCGATGGAATACATTTAATTACGCTATCGCGTAGCGAGAGCGCGGCCTACCGAAGCTGCAACATGCGCGGCTTTGAACACGAACAGCATTCCGGAAAACGAAAAACAAATTCAAAAAAAAAGCGAAAGATATATTAACATTGAATATGGTGAATTCTCCGCTATTGTCCGTCTTTCGGACAGAGACGTTAAGCCGTTGGTCCAAAGGGTTATTATGCGGTTGTAACCTTGTAATAAAACTGTCTTTCTGAATAAATCCACTTTTGTGATAGACGGAAAATGAGTTGCGAGGAGCATCATTCAACACATGGCTTACTTTTAATTTAAATATTACGTTGTGCTAGAAATGACTAATGCCTGAAAGCCAAATTCTAGCCGAGAATTCTAGATCGAAAATAGAGCAAACGAGATGGGTAAGACACTGTTGTATATTTTCTCTTCAGAAGTTGACAATGATCTCCGACTGTCTGATTCCAACTCGTACGCGTCATTTAGATAATACATTACATTTAGATAATAACAGTACATGTGCATAAAATTACAGAAGCACGCGTGTACTCAAAAGTGATGCGGTAAATTGCGCGTTCTCTTACATACTCCGTTAAATAAAATCTTAATGACTTTAACTTTACAGAAATGTACGTAGTTTATTACGGTAAAATACTTGCTTCGGATTTACATAGTTGCGCTATGTAGACGTTTCCAAGATCTCGCAATATTCTGAAGAAGATATTAAAATTTCTAAGCTCCCGACATTCTCATGCATGCTTCAGTTAGAGGATTCTTCATAAATCCTTACACATCATTTGGATATCTTTGTCTCTATCTTATCTTTCACAAGACTCCTTCGCGATTCCGATTTAATATTAAGATGTCCATACGTTTCCTTCAACGATTTGCTCTCAATCGTTCGAAATTCACAGAAGCGAAGCGAACGGTCTAACGTTCCGAGGAACGACTCCGGTTGCGCGTCTCGTATTCGGAAGGATCGACTAACGAGACCTCGACTAATATTCCGAGACTAGCTGCACGCGAAGATCTTTTTCAGGTCGGAGTGTGCTTACGACGTCTCCGGAATCGATCTCCCTCCCCTCCTCTTTCTCGGATATAAAACCCTTTCTCGGTGCCGCGGTATCCAAAGCGAAGAAATCGAGGGACACATTCCGCTTCCCGTGAACGATATCGTTTTCAGAAACCGGACCGAGCCCGCCGTCATCCGGCGACGCTAATAGAGACGCCAAGGAAAGGGACAGTGATTATATTCTCGGCTACCTGTGCATGTACGTTTTTGTACACGCACGCGCGGCGGTGTGTGCGTTTCAGCTTCCAACGACGATGGCGGTTAGCTAAACCTTTTGTTCCAGCAGGTACACTCCGCCAGGTCCGCGTCTGTCGTTTCTCTTTGGTCAGGTGTGTGCGCTTCTTTCTTGCTCGACCAGCGATGTCTACGAGTGGATCTCGCCATCATCTCACGATTTTCGATTTCTTTCTCGATCGGCACGTGCCCTCTCATAAACGCTTTCTTGTACTTTTGCCGACAGAAAGAAAACGTTATGTATATATTTGTTATAATATATTCTAATAAGTTTAAATGCTTGTTTAATTATTGGAAAAAAAACCAGAAAAATCTGCATATGTAAACAAAGCTTTCTCTTTCGCGTGAACTTACCGCTCTCGCGGGCGTGCTGCGATATTAGCATTTCAAGCGGCGTGTCGCGCAGTCCATTGAATATTAGCATCTCACATTGTTATTATAATATAATTCGGTGCGGATACGTTGGCGTTTAATGGAACTGAAAGCCGCGCCGCGCCATTCTCTCGGCAGCAGTCAGTCCGTTTCGCCAAAGACAATGGAATTAACGTTCGCTTCGTTCCTCCGCACCGTCTGCCTATCTTACGGAATTTCCGGTCCAAGTAATTTGCGCGCAATATCGCGCGAAGTCTGCACTTCACGCATGTGCGTTTTCTCTTTCCCGCGCGCGAATCCCCGGGGTGCTTTTGTATCGGTGCATAGCAGTTTACTCGTGCACCCCGTGTGCGGCAGCGTAGATCTCATCAGAGACATTTCTAAGAGCGCCGGTGCATAAAAACGCATTATTATGTCTCTGAACACTAAAGTCGATTTGAGTCTGTCGTGTATAAGTTATCGTTTTGCGAATTAATTTTGCCACGACTGTTACATTTTACTATATATATATATATATATATAGGTATATATAGTTCAGAATATGATATTAATATAAAGGTGAGAGTTTTCGTGAATTAAACAACAGGACTATGTGATTTCTTGATTATGTCGTATACATCATTTGGTTTAATTTTCGCTCATTAAGCTTGGTATACACTTAGAGGACGTTCGGACATTGGCATTTGTATTCCTTGATTGTTTGCTCTTTTTTCGACTAGATTCGGTGTTTGCTGCGTGTAGCAATTTGAGATTTTGTATTATATCTGTTGAATAATGACAACGAACGTTTGCGTTCACTGTTCATTCGGTGTTCGTTCGCTAAGTGTATACCCAGCTTTAGAGAATTTCTAATACAAAATGCTGCGATAATTCATAACTGATCACGGAGCGTGCAAACTACTCAGCAGTAATTAAAAACGGCATCCTATTAAAAGAAAGGAATGAAACTCGGGGACTTCGAAGAAGTAAAAACAAAACTTTCCATCGACGAAGTCTCGCGTTTCTCCCACCGACGACGAACAGCGAGACGCATTTGAAAACACTCAGGGCGATCAGTGGGAAGATGGCCGGGCGGCGCGGCGCGGCGCGGTGGCTCGCGGATTACAGTTTCAAAGTCGTCGAGGCGCGAATAAATTCGTCCCGCGCCACTCTCGATAAGGAGCTTTCCGCGAAACTGGCTTCATCACGTCGATGCTCATCGCCTCCCGCTTTTTTTTACCGTTCCACACCGTTCGCCCATCCCGCCGTCGCGTCGGCTTGTATCGAATAATACGTCGTCTGAGCCACCGCCGCGGTCGCCGCCGCGTCCCCTCTCGACGCTAGAAAATCGCGAACAACTAACTCGATTAATCGAACCCCGTCCCGTCCCTCGCGCTCTCGCCTGACTGAATTCTTCCGGGCTGCGTTATTCCCGAGGAACATCCGGTGCGCCGCGCTATCAGGATCGCGCCAGCAGGGCGCTGGGAAAAGGCTGAGAAAAACTCTGGGAAAAGAAGGGAGCGGAGCAGGGAGGGACGCGCAGAGTTCTCACCATCGTCTCGTTGTCGTTGCGAGATAATGTTGAAGCATTATTAAAATTTGCACCCTTTGTGGTGCAAATTTTTTTCGAACTTTCCCGAGAGTCACGCGCGTACGTCGTGTCGTGGCTGAAATACCGACCGCTTAACTTGACGACGAGTTAACACGGGATTTAAATACGCCGCAGAGATTGACGCGGGCCATTTCTCGTTAAACGCGAAAATGATATCATGAAATTCATAGGATTTGCACCACCCGCCGTGATAATCTATTGACAAAAGTGCGCCGCTTATAAAGTCGAAATTGAAAGTCACTGAGGTTGATACCTCGTTTCTCCTTAAACACGAGTGCGCATCAATCGCGGTAAAAATTATGAAAAATTTATAATTGAGTCAATAAGGATTTGCATTAAAAAATAGATTTAATAAAAATTTACACGGTCTTATAACGCTTAAATTAGTTTTTACATTGTATACCAAATTTTTATCTTCATTTTTTAATTTTAAAAGTTGCACTGAAGAATTAGCGACGCTTCTTGACTTCAAAAGCTGTATGCAATTTGAAAATACTGTAAAATTGAAACGGAATGCATTGTTATCATGCACATGTTATCACAATTTACTCTGTATTACATTTACTATATTATATTTATAGAATTTTGTCTAGCTTAATAAGTGCTACTGGATGCTATTTTCTAAGAAGCAAAAGCCGTGTTTATCGCGATTATCGCGCGATTAGCGTAATACGACAGGATTGACCGTGTAATTATATGCCGATCGCTAATTCCGCGCCGATCGTAACCGACGAAGGCGCGTGATAAGCGAGCCGAGCTGTTGCGAGTCGAACGAGGAGCGGACTGTCGTTGAAAACCGTGCCATCTGGCAAACCGGTTAGCCCCCGATTCCCACTTGTCTGCCGCCACATGAAGACATTAACACGCGAAACCGGCAATTACGAACTAGACAACCGGACACGAGAAAGAATTCAGCACGGTCGCGTTAACGCATCTACCTGGGCGACACGCGATGACGCCAGACACGCGAGTCTCGTGTCGTTTGTGTCGGTTGTTTCTAGGAACTGTTGGTTTTGTGGATTTTTGATTACTCACTGGCCCCCTTGCCATCAGGTCGACCGAGGATGCTGTAGATCTGTTTTTATTTCGCGGGTTTAGTACCTGGCAAACCGGTTAGCCTCCGGTCTCGCCAGATCCTTGGAACCATCAAATATAATGGCGCTAGATCGAATCTGTGTATCCTTGGTTTCGAAGAGATTTGGTCATCCGAAATTCTTGGCCTCGCAGATCTTTGATATTTGTTGTTTTAATCTTTCATATACCATGGAATTTTGAGCTATTAACGACAGTTGTTTACACAGAATTTTGACTTATACATCAGATACTCACAAGTGTTTGTCTCTGTAAAGTATCTCGATTTACCCAGCCTGCCCACCTTGCCCAGGCCCAGCATTTCGATTTTGAGCGCGGCAGCGTGAGGTACATTCGTTCGGATTCGACGACGATTACGTGGAAATGAAACTGTCGGTTTAGCGGCGCAAAGTGGCGGTTCGCCGGTCCGCTGGAATTTTTCGATCCAATTTTTGACAGTTTTCCACGCGTAGTTTTATCGCGAAATGAGGCTATTGGATCGCTTACCGCGCGAAGCATGTCGCTTCGAGTTGCGTCGCGTTCCGCGAAATTTTTTTCGGGAAATCGGGAAATCGGGAAATCGCGAAATCGGTAGTTCATTGGTTGTGATCGATCGAACGAAACTTTTTAGCTTTTAATTAAACGCCGAGAGATCGGGATCGTTAGCGCAGAGAATTCCGCAACGAGAATTTCGATACGTATACCGCGCGTGAAAAACCCGCCCCGTTTGTTTCCGGGAAATCTCATCGTGATTTTTTATAGTTCGGTACGTTGATCTTCCATTTCACGTTTCCATTTCATGTTTTTATCGTGAAAAGCTGTTGCAACAGCTCTATTACTTGTATGCTGGCAAATAATTAAAACTACGCAAATAGAATCCGCTGTGCGCCAGTCTATTTGAAATAAAAGAGTAAAATCTTCGACAGCGTCGAATGGTCGAAATTGTGTTTTGTGCATTGGCGCACGGTGATTGTCAAAGTACCGAGTGTTGAAAATTTTCAGGCGGGATTATTACAGCGTCGAGAGGAAAATGTGTTCCCTTCACACGCGATAATCTCATTCGTCGCATAATAACGAGCCTTTAAAGCGTCCCGAAACTTGATTTACAGCGCTCGCCAAGGGACGCACCCTCCGAATTAATGTGCAACCTATTGTAACATTCACTTTTATTAAGAATAACATTGCCGTCGTGATATTTTTTTCTTTAACAAGAGTGCAGTTTTAAATTACAAGTTTTTGTTTTAATTTTTATTTATTTAAAATTCAACATCTCTTTCTCTCAATCATTTTTTATTTATTTATTTATCGTTCTCTTTGTACACCACTGTCATCATCGATACAACGCGATGAAGGGCTCTCCGCTGAAATGCGAAATCACGACGCTTAGATATTTTACGAGATCTTATGGCACGCTCGAGTTTTATGCACCAGCTTTTTCTATCGTATACCAGATTATTCCCAATGTGCCATGGGCGATGCGCGTTTGGGAATTACATACATCCTTTACTTCATATCGGTACATACGCCCGAAGAATTATACCTACTCTCCGTCTCGCATAAACGTAAAAATCCACATAAAACTTTTATTTATAGCCTTATTTGCCCCAATAGCACTGTCGATCTTTCCACGGCAAATCATATTCCGTCTTCAAAAAATATGATTCCCTTTCGCGATGGCAAGTTATATGAAACAATAATCCGTGTAAATTGTCGATATTTTTTTATTTTTCTGTGCCAAATTTTTGTTTGTTACTACACATATCTTGACAATTCTAAAATGATCAACTGTTGGGATTTTATAAGAAGTGAATTTTTTCCGCTGTCACTTTTGTCGTAACCAAAGTTACGATTTTCATTTTCGAAAGACGAACTTTCAAGCGGGCATGAGAAGTTTTCTCCCTTTCCCTCGAGATTACCAATTCAATGATATAATCTGAATTTAAGCGGCATACAAAATTATTATACAAGTACGTTATATTTGACCAGATCGCGGTGTGCAAATACGGATGTATGCGTTCATTCATGTACGCGGATGCTGATGCGAGATGAACTGCTCGGCGCGCATTTCGCTACTATTTCGCATTTCAAATCAGTTATCCTCCCTCAGACGTCGACAGGATGCGGCCATTTGTACGGCTTGCGCTGGTTATACCTGCCGCCACTCCGTCGACGCCTTGCTTTTCTGTAAAACCGGCATTTACATGTCCTCGCGTCTCATATGAATGTGAAAATGTATGTGTATGTGTGCGTAGGAACGTCTTTCAAATGGGATGCTGAGAAAAATACCGAGATGAAAGCCGCAAGAAAGAAAAGGAAAAAATACAAATGCGCGATAACAATAGAGGTTGTTGCATATTTTTGAAATGATAAAACGCGGATTGTAATTAGGTTTAAAGCAAACATTTCAGTGTTACTTAATGCTCTGTTTACCTGATAAATCTGTCTTAAAAAGAGCCGTTTTATTAGTGGTAGTTTCTAAAGAAATGTTTGCTCGGCTCTTTATTTATCTCTAAAATTAATTTAAAAAATATTTATTTTGAATCTTCTTTTTATGCATGTAATTGGATCTATATCTCTGAGATTATATACAATATCTTCTATATACCCTGTGTGAGGTTACATACATGTGTAAAATGCACATTCATTATTTTCAAATCGTACGAATTTATTCTGAAATTATTTCCCAAATATATATTAAAATATTCATTTCATATTTTGCCTTTAAATTACGAAGTAACATGGATCATTCTCACTCCAGAGAACACTGATTTATACATCGCTGACATTTTCCGAATATTCGAAAGCTGGAGATTTGTGATCGCAGATTCGCAATCGCGGGATATTATGTAGCATGTCTCTCTCAAATAATCGAGACATTTTTCGCGGATCGATTTATCGGAGTGGTCCGTAATTTTCGACGACCTCCCGCAAATTTTGACTGAAACCGGATAAACAGGCGGATCATGTCAGAGAGATGAATTTTCATTCGTCGCGACTTTTCGCCGAGCTCCTGTTTTCGTGACACTAAAAGCGGATATCGTATTCGCTGAAGCCACGGTTTACTGTTTCATATGGCCCGAGGGGAGGCGACTGCTATAATAGTAACACTTAGAAGCGGGTTTTTATTTCGCAGGCCGTAGAGTACGCGATTTTTATTTCGGCTCTCTCCCCGGTTTACTTGCCGCGTGGATCGTGAAATTTTTATTTCTTTCAGATACTTTATGCTTATACGAAGGACTTTTACCTCATTCATAAGTATAAATGTCATGTGTATTGCAAGTACATTTTTCGTGGTAACGGCGTCGCAAAAATACTTCCACCTCACCGAAGCGATCGCGTTTTTTACTATTACTCTATGAATGGTACAGTTTTTCTTACTATAATAAACTTTATATTTTTTGTAAGAACTGATAAAATATATGGTTGCATGGCACGTACAAGAAATTGCCCTTACTATTTTCTCTCTATCAGCATCGATATTTTATGCACGGCAACTCGCTTTCACATTCCTTCGAAAGAGTGTGGGAAAATGATTTTTCACTCGCTTTTCTTTCCGCTTTGTCTATCATTCCGAAGAAATAAATTCGCTCACGATCGAAGAATACGAAAAATTTAAAGTGAGTCTACGCTTTTTATAATCATTTTGGATGGATTACTCCCTCCCTTTTCCCAAAAAAAGAATCTTGTAAATATCTGTTGTTTAACTAAATAATCTGGAAATATTAGAATTATTTCGTTTGTTTCAAATAATACAAAGTCCATAAATTTATGTTTCAGAAATTGATAATTGAAGGATCTAGTAATAAAGCAAATCGTATTATTTCTCTGAGATTAATTTAATATTTGCGTCTTTTTGTTTCTGACAATATATCTGAAAAAAATACACGCTTGCTGAATGTATTTGCTTTCAATTAAATTCTTCCAGAACGATTATTAGAAGCGAGTATAAATATGCCTTTAGACGATAGTCGTTTCTACGGAGTCCGCGATAGATATTAAGCCTCTTCTTTTATGACATCGCTGTGCCTCGCGGCTTTTACGATGCTGCTTGTCTTTGCCGTAAATCCCTCAATCCCTCGGGAGTCAATTGACTTTCTCGCGGGTTACGAGGTGCCGAGATGCTCTTCCCTTTTTGTCGGCGAGAAATCTTCAAACTCCCTCTTCCGCCACGTTCTTTGTTCGTTAATGCAGCACGCTTTGCCCTCATTCGTGCAAGATTAACGCCGTATCACGCCCTAATCGATACTTCTTTCTCGACATACTTCAATACTTGATAAGATATTCTCAAAGCCTTATAATAAATATTATAATAAAAGAAGATATTGAACTATATTAAAAAATAGAAATATCTGTAGACGTGTACCGCGATTTTTTAAAAAGAATATAAATTAAGACTTTTACGAAATCTTCCTAATCCATAAACAAACTGATTGAAACAGAAAAAAAATTGCTTTAAACATTGATGTTATTTTTTAATACATTTGTTTTTATGGCACACTTATCAATATGTTTTCAGTCTTAAATTTTTTGGGAACAATTCTTTATTTTTTTATAATGGTTCTCTTTATAGATCAATTTTTTTTATGATATCTATTTTTAACGAAGAACTCTTTAAAAATATTTAAACATTTTAGACTAATTATATAACATATTAAAACTAATTGTATTTAAAGTAAGATTATAACGATGAAATGATGGCAAACACATCTTTTTGTCACTCGTCCGTACTCACGCTGCATGTGAAGGCTGTAAATGCGTCAACGATGTCGCGGTGCCTGTTTTTTTCTTCGCCCATACGCGCATCGACAGCTTTTCGGTGAGGCGTTTTACCGCGAGGAGTGTGCTAGGTGCCACCTAAATATAATGTTGTAAGTCTGCTTCGGCTTGACAAGACAGTGACACGGCTGGCTGGTGTAGCGACGGTCGAAAGCCGTGCAAGGCTGACGCCTGTCTTGGCTGACGCCGAGGCTAATGCGTTGTCACGAGTCGCACGTGTGCCGCTTTCCTGCTCGTCTCGCGCGTGTATTGCTCACGCACTCGATGTTCCCTCTGTTCTCTCTGCTCTCGCGCCCGCGTTGCTTACGTATCGCGATGAATCCGGCGATTAGTCGTTTTGAATGCGGCGCGGCGCCCGCCGTCCGGAAATTGGCCGACAACCCGTTTAGATTGGATCGCGCCCAGTTGCGGCTCCGTAAACAAACCGGAAGACATCAGCCTTTCTTTTTGAAGGCGGCTTTCGTCTCTACTCGGGAATTTATTTTTAATGCGCTCTCGCTTAATACAACGCGACGTAATACACGTCAAAATGTTTTTACGGTAAAATTATATCACAGAATTTTCCCCGTCGATGGTTATAGGATTAGACGGAGAAGTTATTGTAAAAACTAGTTCGAGGAACTTGATTTTTCGAAAGCTAAGCAATTTTATAACTTTTGATCCGGTTTACCTTGCCGTTTTGGAACTACAACACTTTTGTAAGAAGAAAAACTTCATGTAGCTTTTTTCCGAACGATTGCGATTTCAGAGCGTGATTTCCGTCCCTAAAGACTCGCATATTTATTTTGATTTACTCCAAGAGCCTGTCAAGCTTCGTCATTAAAATCGTCGACGAAAGGTTCGCAAACATTCTTTGATAGTATTATAATAAGAAGGCACGTCGATAATCTGCTCGTAACAGTTCTCGTTCGCGTAACGAAGGTACAATGCGGCCGGGTCCGTCTTTCTCCGTAATATCAAGCGGGCGTAACCATGCTCGGGGACAAATTCGAAACTTTCCGGAACTACTTTCTGCATGTTATCGAGTTCGAGGAAGCGTAAAGCAGGAAACGCCTTCTTAAGAGCATTTTTCTTACGTAGCGGAAAATGAGTTGAAAACTTATGTGAAGCCGGGGCTATCCCGCGGAGATAATAAAGCGGTGCCCTGGAAACTTGCTCGGGCGGCGCTCCCTATCCCCGGCGAATCAGCTCTAAAACCAACAAACGGTGCCCGTGAGCAGCCCGGCAAAACCGCTGGAGCGGTTAACGAACGAAACTTGCGCGACATACCGGCGACGTTCATAATTGAAGCCACGTGTACGCGAATGCGTTCGTCGTGCAACGGCTCCTACGCACCGTCGTACGAATATTCTCTCCGTTCTTCGTTACTCTCGCCACATTATAATTGAATCGACAAGTGGGAGCGGTAACCCTCACATTTTTTTTTACGCAACGAGGGAAATTTTTCCGTAATTATTCGAAAGGGTGTTTCAGTACATTTTTACTTGATATCGAAAGCGTAAGATTCGCGAAAAGGAAAGAAAACGCGGAATGGAGGGAGTTACGCGAATAAGGAGTTAAGGCAGCGCCGTTTGCTCGAGGCGAATTCAGAATCATGCTACTCGCCAACGCTCGGTCTGAGACGACTCTTTTCCGATTTTGCCGGTCATATGCTCGGCTCATCCGGCCCTTCGTTCCGTGACCCGAGACTGGAAGCCTCGCGCGAGATGGTCCGGAAATAACGCGGCCAATTGCAAACGTAGAAAAGACTCATCCCACTGCGGTTTGCGAGCCCTTGCAATCCCGCGTCTTTTCTCTTCGAGAGCTTCAGATGTTTGGAATCCACCCGGTAAATCATCTGCCGTGGTAGTCGTACAGAGGGATATATCCGCTTATTGAAGCAGAAATAAGTCCCCGTCGATACGGTATCGTAAAAGGAAAGAGTTAGAGCAGAGCCTAGCGCTCTATCGTGAGTATCTGTCTACGCACCCGGCAAGCTATACCTTCATCGCACTCTCGCATAAATTCACTAATCTTCTCGCTACGTTTTCCCAATCGTAATATAAAAAACATAATTTTGAAATAAATGCGTTTAACATTAACGCGATTTCATATTTAAATTAAACTTCTGGAAAGTAGAATTTAAACTTCTACATTCATAATTTAGTAGAACTGATATATTAATATTAAGGTAAACCTCCCAGTGGCCGGACACGTACCAGTGTCCGACCACATTCAGAAAAATATTTACTATTTATTTGAAAAATTAAAAATAAAAATAAGCTTTTTCCCAATTAATCGTTAAATATTAAAGTTTTTTTTACAATAGTTATTTTTATTTTTAACTGTTCACATAAATAATAAATATTTTTCTCCAATGTGGTCGGACACTGGGACGTTTACCTTACACATTAATTGCAAGATGTACGTATGTCATAAAAATACCATCGTTCTTTTTAACTTATGGATTCCAGGATTAATATAAATAACGAATTTTGGAATATACATGACGTTAATGCAAATGTTAAATTTTCATTAGTTTAATGTATCTGAGTAAAATTGAAATTGCTGTAATATAAGCAAATATAATAAATTAATATGCAATCTGTCATAAAGATATCACTCCTTTTATCTCTGGATTCTTTGACTAGATCAAAGATGTCAAATTTATATGCAGTTTGTGATTTCGAAATGATTGTGTTTAATGTCAATGCATTATTTAATTTAATTTATTGAAAATGGTTGGAGTTGGGATTTGTATTACATGACAAATGCACGACAAACACACAATAGACTCGATAGAAAAATAATATCTCGCGTATATAGATCAATTCATTTAACAATTCACATTTAATTAACTATAGAAGTAGTTCGATAGAATCAATACCCGAATAAACGCGTTTTCAATAGTCACGTCGTTTTGACTACGCTTGAATGTGTTATCGTTTTAATTACAAGTTATCATTTTAATTGCAAGTACAAGGACGCGTAACAAGGCAGCCGCCCGAGACGTTAATTCAATTTTGCATTACCGCCGCCCTTTCCCCGAACACGGAAAGTCCGAGTCTGTGTTTCTTCCTCTCTCGCGACAGTTTACAGTTGGCCAACTTTTCCTGTTTCCTGTTTTCCTCGTTTCCGCTTTACTCCCCGGACTTGGAAAGTGGAGCAACGAAAATTGGGCTTCTCATCGCGCTCACCTCCAACGAGAAGGATCTCTTCTCTATAACCGAGTTAGGTTTACACGCGTGGCCCTCGCTGACAAATGGCTAGCTATTATTGCTGGTTTAAGCCAACAACCGCGTGTGAAGGGTCGGGGGAGGTTGTTCCTGAATTATTGCTCGTGCCGTGACAAATTATACGAGGATGACGCGCCTGGGTTGCGTGGCGGCGCGTTCCGATAGTCGCTGACGTGACGAACGATGACGCCGGGATATCTTGTCGTTCATTAATATCGTCCACAACGCGTAAATCTCGCGCGATCCCTTTCAATTCTAATTCTGTCCCTTTCCCTCATTCCTCATCCTTATTACCACTAAAAATTAATTTGGATTTGAGAATTGACGCCGCGATCAAGTAAAAATGTTGGTTTTTGGACAGTTTTAGGAACATGAAAATGTACTGAAACACCCTTTCGAATAATTACGGGGAAATTTCCCTCGTTGCGTATCACTCGCATCGCTCATACCCGATTCAAACACTCTGCGTTTCTACTTCGTACCATAGGCTTGAAGTGATTCAAATTATAAATGTAGTAGAAATTCTTGATTTTTAAGTCCTATTGATTTATCTTAAATTTAATTTAGGTGGTTTGATTATTATATATATATTATTACTTGATATAATTTAATTTAGCTTTATCCCCTCTCATTAACATCATTTTACTATTTTTATTTTAAATTTTGAGAACAATCATTAGGGCAAATTTTTTTATCATTTTATCTCTTACTGTTACATAAATACATAATTTTTTTAACTACTTTATTTCATTGTGGTATGAAATATTTTAAAAAAGAAAATTATTTTTAGGAGAAAATGAAAATAAATTCGTTTATTTATATATTTTTAATTTTAAATGTATTTTAATCTTTCAAAAATATTTTTTACAAGAATGATTTAGTTGCAATCTGGTCTTCTACAACCCAGAACTTGGTCGTATCATCTGACGAAATCTCACGATTCGTTCCAATTTCGTGATTCTTACGCATATCCTCAATCGTTCTTTCTGTTTTCCGTTTCCGCTTTCGCTTCTTCCTGGTATTATCGTTACTGTTTACTTCGACCGGAGCTACAAACTGGTATTTCTGTGGCGAGTTTCTGTAGTATTTTGTTTCGAAACTTCCTATCAAGTTCGATTCCTTCCGCGAATCCCTTCGACAAACAGAGAGCACACACTTCTTCTGTTTCAGCTCGATACCGAACATCATCGTCCTCGCCGGAGTTTAGAAGCGGCTCGAACTACATCACGAAGAAGCGATCTCGCCTCTCGCTCGACCTATTTTCCACGCGAAGTCCGCCGAGAAATCGGGATATTGCCATTGCCAGAAGTTCGAATCTTCCCTGATCGATGTGACTTTAATTCTTCCGAGCGCATAGAAATATAAAATCCTCTCAAATAACTTTTATCAAGAGACATTCTATCAATTATATTGTGCGTGCTTAAGCTCAAATAGACGATCGATATTCCTCGAAATAGTGCACGATTATATATAACAGTTCATCGACCTTTTTTCACTTAGAAATTACTTATTCAGTGGACTTCACCCGAGTTCCGTTCGTGACGATTCACGGACGAGAAGAAACACCCGAGCTGTATCAGCGCGAAAGGAATCGAAGCGGCATCGCGACGAGTTAATGGTTTGACACCTGATATAAACTCGAGGAGAACTTGCCAGTAATTGCTGCCCCACCCCGCGATCCTTTTCTCGCCATTTCCACGTTTTCCGGTCGACTATCTCTCGTCTTTACCGGAACAAGATAAGGGAAGGTAGAAACGAGCGTACAAGTCGAACGATTCCTTTACCTTCGTCTGAAGCGTCGCGAGAAACGGTTAAGGACTCGACGCTTATTGGTGTTTATACTGGGTGTATTTTATTGGATCCGGGGTACGAGACGAATAAATTTAAATACACGAAGAGTCAGTCGCGAGAAGTGTAGATCGAAGGTAATTACTATATAGTTAATAATTTTCTCTACGCAATAAAAAAATTGCTGTATAGAATACGAAAATCAATTCCTGATTAACAGTCAGTTGAACAGTCAATTTGCTCAGAGACAATCTTTGAAATATTTTTATATATTTTAGATATATATTTTTTATTACTTAACCTTCCCGTATGCGAATTATTCTGCTTTTTCATATTCTTTTAATCTAATGAATATAATCTCGACTCACTGTCGCTTTCGCATATGTGAATCACCTCGGCGAGGCTTTTCTTCGTGGCTGCTGCGACTCGCGCGGGCGTCTGGATTTCTTTGAGTCTACATGCGAATAACGAAAGAGTCGCTTCTCCGCTGGTTGGATCTCGTCTGTGATACACACCAGCAAGAATAAAAAAAAGATATGAATAGAGAGAAACGTCGCGTGGACCGTCGCTTGCGAAAAAAATATAAAAAAGGAGAGAAATAGAAAGAGAGAAAGAAAGGGTGAAAGGCGTAAGTGTGACGAACGGAACTGTGTGCACAAAGTGCATCCCTCGTGCAGGAGAGGGCGGTCGCGCGTCACGCAGCTTCCCTCAGGAATATCCGACAAATTCCATAGAAGTAGCGTGCGCGCCGTCGACGAACCGGGTCTCTTTGTATTTAAATGCATGCGGTAATAAAAGGCACGTCCGCATCGGTACGGTACGCGGCCTCGCGCATGTCAAGTTTCTCTTTTCACTTTTCTCCCTCCCGTAGTTGCGCCCTTTTTGCGCTTTCCATCGTTCTTTTTCCACCTTCCTGCCCTGGGGCGAATTTACATGGTGCGTCGAGCAATGTCTCTTCGTCAAATTACGAACACGTTTTGATAATCGCTTCTGGCGCCTTTTTTTCAAAATCGAGAGAGAGGGGGAGAGGGAGAAACGGATATCTGTAATGTAATAGCGACTGCATTTATACGAATTCGAAAGAATAACAGTCGATGACGAATTACTTTTTGGTAACAATTCTCTTTCAACTGAGGCTGTGTTCGGGGAGCGCGTTATTAGCGCTATTGCATTATTCTATCTTTATCGCTCATCAGGTGTTGAAACAAGGATAGAATAAGCGCTAATAGCGCTAATAGCGCGCACCCCGAATCCAGCCTGAATGTTAGGATTGTCAAATCACAAAAGTCATTTCCAAAAATTAATTTTTTTAGATCCTCGATTACCAAGATTTTAAAACTATCCGTATTTTGAAATGATGAAAAAAGTCGATGGTTGGAACACTAGAATGCTTACAAATCAATGATCATACCGGTCGAATTTGCAAGTTTCTCTCTCTCTCTCTCTCTCTCTCTCTCTCTCTCTCTCTCTCTCGCTCGCGGAATTTAATTAATCAAAATACACAAACGCCGTCGAGAGATTTTCATTTTCAAACGCTAGACGTGACGGACGTCGTCGGACTAATGGAATTTTTAAGTAAACGGGTATAAATTACTCCGAGCACATTTGTTCCGCGGCGCGGCGCGATGCCGCGTCGCGTCGAGCGCGGTCCGGCATGAATTTTCAAGCAAACACGGCTGTAAATTACTCCGAGTATTTGTTCTGTTCATCCACCGGAGGTTGACGGTGGGCAGCGAGCAGAAGGTAAAACAAGTACACGTCTCGTCATTGTCCTTTAGAATTTCACCGATTTCACTGAATGAGATAGAATTTCCTCATCCCTTTTTGCATTCACTAACATACAGACGTCCGCATTTAACGTTCGATGTAATAACTTATATCTTTATCATTTAATAAGAAAATTGTTTTTATTTAAACAAAAACCCGATTTTTTGCGAGAGTAATATAAACATATAAACTATGAATAAAATTCACTTTCTAAAACTTTTGTAATTAGTTGCTTTATGCTACCAAGAGCGGTGAAAGGTAACTTGACAAAACAACGAACTGCGAAAATAAAAACATTTAGCCTGCACAAATTAAAAATCACGCAGTACTTAACCGATTGTTCGCGTTGATTATTGCTTTTCGCCAATGAGGCGCGAAATTATCGTCCGCGATAATCGCGAGTACCTACTCACGCTCTCTCATAGCGGTTCTAGCGTCATATTGTCGCTGAATAACGAACCCGGCAGACTGCGAGTGCAACCGCAAGTCGTACTTCAGACTTTATCTCGTGCTGGCACGCTGTTGTGATATTCGCGACGAAACGAAACTTCGCAGGACCGCGGCGGTAAAGAATGCGGCGCGTTTCAGCTTGTAAATTCTTTCCCCGGCTGCCGCGCCGCTCTCAGAGCCCGGTGATGTACGAGCGCGCGAAAGTTGCGCATCCCGGGGCAGCGGTCCTGCTTTTCCATGTGCATACCTTATCAAGCGACAACGCGGACATAACGCGACGGCACCGCACCTCGGATCTTAACTGACATCTATGCGGCGAGAACCGCGGTGCGATGCAGCTGTTCTCGTAATAAAGATTAACTATCTCCGGCCGGCCGTCCGTCCGTCCGTCCGTCCGTCCGGCTCGCCTCGCCTCGCCTCGTCTCGCTCGTTGCGACAACGTCATGGAACGACCGAGTTTCGCTCGGGCGCTTTTTAACCCGCGCGCTATATGCCATGTAGCACATAGACACCGATTCCGTTGGATTTTGTCAATATTTTTCTACACGGCTTTCCCGGATTTTTGGATGCGCTTTTGAGATCTCTTCTAAGGTTGAAACACGCGCATCTCCCAACATGTTTTCACTTATAGGATTTTATATCTCTCTACAAAAGAAATAATTGTTTACTCATTTAATCAAAGTGAGAAAGAGAGTAAATTCGTAGAAAATTGTAGGACCAATTGCCAGATTTTACCTTTTCTTTTAGTCAATTTGAAGGTTTGAAGTCCGTTATCGTAACCGAAGTGTCTCGGTCGCGGCGAAAACGAGAAAATCCCGGGCACGACCGATGAATTCGCGAATAGGTATATCTCCAACGACGATAATGGAATCACGTAACCCTTGGTGTCTTGGCATCGTTCTCGGGGTGCATCCCCACAAGTAAGTACCGGACTCCGGTACCACGTGGTCGAAGGACGCTGGAATGGGTAATGCGATCTCTCGCAAGCCTCCTCGTAACACAGTTAGCATAGCAGGGGCAACTCGCAGGTTCTAATAATTTGTGCCACTTGTAACACTAGCTAGCCGCACAGATCGCAGGTATATCAGTTGTCTCAGAGGTGGTCAATCTGTTTTGGTTTAATTACTGAAGCATCACTTATTTAAAAAAGTTTCTTTATAAGTACGCATATTATTATTTAAAACATGATTATCTAATTACACAACAAATTATTTTTTAACGTTTAAATAACCTGATTTTAAAATTTGCTTTTTATTCTTCGTTTACGTTAATATTTAGCGTTGACGCTAAAATAAAATTTTTAACATTTTGTATCAAATATATTATCAATATAAATATAGAAATGTGCGCTGAAATTTTAAAGCTTTATTTGTAAAATCTCCATTGATTGTCTATATTGAAAATCAATTCAAATTAAATCTCCTGTGAAGTGTTTATCAATAAAAAAAGATCGCCGTATTAATTTTGTCGAAGAAATTTGATCATTGAAATTTGATGCCACGCTGGCGGTTCGCCCTATATCTACTCCGTTTATTAGACACCCCAGTTACTTGGTCGCAGACAGGTAGGCACCTTAATGGAGTACATATGTACGCTATCTACCGCCTCTGTTTCCATCTCGTGGAGAAGACGCTTCTCCTGGTCACCGCGACGTCCCGGGCGCGATAGTTCTGAGATACGCTTAAGACTTAATTGAATTCCGACCTCCGGCAACTTGGAGTTGCCCCAGTCTGCCTCGCCGGGATAGGTAGATGGTCGCCCTTACCTAAATCACATCGCCATTTACCGGAAGTGTGGGGAGAAACGCGCGCTCTGTCAATCTCTCTTTCTCTTTCTCTCTTTCACGATCGATGAATCAAACGCGGTGGCGGTGGCGGCATCGTTCTTCTCGCAAAACGAATGGAGATCAATGGCGACGTGACCTAAATTTTTTCACCATCGACGCGGCGATTTATTCGCGGCCCTTCCTCGCGCGCGATAGCTCCCGTGCGGAAATTCGCAGTAACGAATCGCGGGTAATTGCACCGCCGGCGTATTTCACTGTGATCGAATCGAATTGCATCGTGATGCCGACGCGCGGAAGACAATAACTGTAATTATCCGGCTTGATATTTGTAAAAACAAACGTTTGATACTTGTAGAAAAATATATGTAAACATGGAATATCGAGGATGCTATATATACAAAATGTAATCAATAGTGAGCTTCCTTCGAATGAGAATCCCCGATTCCTACAACAATTCTGAATCAACCTTCGTTTTCAATATTTGTTATTTTGCAGTTTTTCACGAGTTTATTTGATGCATACGTATACATTTCCATATCAATCGACAATGGAACTTTAAGATCAGTTAATATCATTACAATCATCCCATCCTTCCGAGTGGTGTTAAAAGCTATCCACGCGAGCGAGTCGCTCTGTGACGGATGTGCGATTCGAAAAAAGATTTCCTTTCCTGCGCTAACGTTTTCGCACGCGAAGATCGATCAGCGTCGGTTGTCAGAACGCCAAGTCAATGCCTCTCTTCCTTCTTCCAGCGTCCTCCCTCACCCGAAACGAATCCCTCGTGAATGTAAAAGAGGGTGCGCGTAACGAATGATCCACTAAGAAAATTCTCGCAGCTCCTTCTTCGGGATTCTTTTTTTTTTCAAGATTGCTGATCGACTCGAGGGAAGAGAGTCGGTCGATTTGAAACCTCGCCGAAGTAAGGGAAAGGGTGAGGAACCCTCCGTTTGAAACATCTCCCTCGACCACCCATGGTGGCTTTCTTTCGTTTCTTCATCCTCGCACGACATTCCGCATTCATCGTGGCAATAAATGCTGAAAACAACTCTGACGGCGGGGTGTCAAGCCCAGCCCTTGGACAGAAGCGCGAAAAGTTTTGCTCATTAGCAGCGTCTCGTAAGAAGACAAGAGGGTGCTTGACGGTGCTGCTACTATTGTTTACTCCGTGTTATTTCTTATGTGGACACGCACACTCAGATACACGCAATATTGTCATCGCTGCTCAACATCGAGAAGAAACATCAGGTACCAGTCACCTGCGTTTCTTCCACTTTCTTCCTAATGACGTTTCGCAAAAGAATATAATACAAATCCCATGGGATACTTCGGGGTTTACGAGCAACCATCCGCGCACCTCTCTCGCTTGTTCCCTTTCTTGGTTTTTCTTTGCTTCTTGCTAGCAGCCAGAGCTTGATCGTCTTTCCTTTCCAAGCGTGGTCAACCGAGACTCGATTGTTTTTACCCCCCTCGTGCAGACTTGAGGATGGCAACGGGTGGTAAACTGACTTAGATACCCTTATCGCGATGACACCTTTATTCTCGTCGTCGTCACACGCGTCCTAGAAAAGCACTATCCTAAGCACGCTATAAAATCCACACGCTGCGACGTCGGCTAATCACCAACGGCTCGTAAGAAACCCGCGGGATAACGTCGTAATAACGCGTTTCGCCACGACTTCATTGCTGGGACAAACGCAAGAATTTATAACGAACTTATTTCTCGAACAATCGCCGGTCAAAAGTCGAGAAGCGCGATTTTCTCGGAGGGTTATCACCGTCCGCGTCAAAAATTTTCCATCGTTTTCTATCGAGGAACGCTAAAGTTGAAGAAAGAAAAATTTTAATAAAAAATAATCATAACAATTGTAATAATTGACTTGGATGCTTTTAATAACATGTATAATTTATCACATATTATATTACATGTTATTAGTATCTTCCTTGTGCAATTGCGGTATGTAGATATGAATATTTAGAAATAAATATCTTTTTTTCTTTACTCTTTTTAGAAAATAATTTCTTGACGAATAGGCGTACATTATAAGATTATATTGCTTTCTGAAAGCCAATAGTGAGTGTTTATTTAGAATGAAACGTCTAATTTAGTCTGCATTTCTTTCGAAACGCATCGAGGAGAGCGACACTCGCTTAAGTCGCAAACGAAAAAAAATAACAGTCTGATTTATTGTGACGATTAGAAAAACAAGCCGGTTAACGATCGAAACGACGCACGAGCGTATCGGCGCTTAATTGCGCGAAGTGGAGATGAATTTTCCGGAACTAACGAGCGCCTTGTCGTCTCACTACGCACGGAGAATCGAATCACTCTCACTCATCTCTCTTTCTCCTTCTCTCTTATCTGTTCTCTCTTTCCTGACATCACTCTATTTTCGAGTGCCACGCAAGATGCCGCAAATTCGCAAGTTAATGGGCGCCTCGAGTATTTCTGCGTTCGGTCCGTTAAACGGACTAATTTACATGACTTTCTGAGTTTCTGATCTCGACTTGGGCTGCGAACTGCTGCGAACCGCGACGCGGTTCGATGGCGAGGGAACGTCTTTGAAATTTACAGAAATTTCGTCCGAAACTAACAATAAGATCACGAGGCAGTTGGATAATAAATCGTCGCAATATAGAAACAACGCTTTAACCAAGATTTGAAACATTTGTGTGTAAAACATTTTAAACTAATATTTTTGAGGTACGTTTTTAACAATTACCAGAAAAATAACGAAATTTGCAAAGAGAAATAGCTTTAACGGTAAAGTGGAAAATATTTTGTAATGTAAAACATTAATTTTTATTTCCTAGATTTGTATTAGTGAAACTAATTTTAGCCAACTTGTTACGTCGACTTGCTCGATTATATAGCGCAGTCGAAAAGATACGTTACAAACGTATCTTTGCGGAGGGTGGATACACACGAAATCTCGTTTAATTACGGATTCACAATGCAGCGGTAAACGTTGCGGAAGGTTCATTTATGGTAAGTCATTGGTGTGCGCGTTGTTTCGAATTTTCCGAGGAACCGCATGTACTTACAAACGTCAGTCGTATTAACGGTGATGATTAAATGCAATGCCAGCTGGCTGGATGCCGGAGTCGCGAAACGCTATAATCTACCTTCGCCTTTCCCTGTGTCATTGGGCCACCGCCCAATGCCATGAAACTAGCTTATGACGCGGCTTGCAACTCCTCTAGGCCGATGTGTTCTAGGCTTCAAGCTCCGAAATCGTGTTAGAGCCAACCGACGAGCGAAGGCAGACTTTCAGGGGTGGTATTATGGTAAAGACAGGGCTTAAAGCTCGCGGTTTAATCCCGCTTACAACATACGCGCGCATAAAAGCGCCAGTACTTCCGATGTTTTCTTCGTTAACGAGCGCGTTTCTCATACATTCATCATGTAGTATAATTACAACCGCATAGTGGAATTATTCGAAACTTTCGACATGTCAAGCAATACGTATAAAATATTTAAAAATTTGTCTGAAAAATAATTAATTAAAAAAAGAAAGGAAATAAAAAAGAGCTAGGATTTGTGAATTGCACGTCGAAGAAGAAACTCTTTAGAGTTACGATTTTTTTTCCAGATTTATCGTCGCTGTTGTCAAATTCATATATTACATACTATAAATCGCAACGGCGCGGCGCATTGAATTTTCGTTAATCGTGAAAGCATCAGTCGTGATGCGCATGTAAATAAGTTACGACCTGTGAATAATGCACGATAATGAAGTCAATGGTAAATTATGATTAACGTGAATAGATCGCGAGGGAGGCTGGATAACAGAACAAATAATAAACCATAAATAATACGCCGACGGATAATGCAAGCGCGAAAATGAGTTCTGAAATATGCAATTAGTGCAGACACATTGTGAGGCGAGTTTTAAGTGACATTAATTTACGGTCACCTCGTGTCGCATATCTCGCGCAACTCGATTCGCGCAATGGCCGGAGTGCAATTTCTCGACGAATATCGCTTTTTGGAGAAACGTCGCGCGTCGCTCCGCCGAGAGCGCGAGTTCAATCGATGTGATTTTAATTGCTCGTTTCCAGTCGTTTTTTGTTGAAGAAAAACAGAAAGGGCCGAACGCTCGACGATGAAAATGTTCGCGTCGCGTTCTCGCGTGTTTCGCATGTATCGAAATTAATTGGCTGATGGTGACCGTCGTATAAGCTCATTTTCGAAGTTGCTTTCAATTACTGAAGGCGGTGCACCTTCGATATTGAATTTTGTATTGCTTTCGCCCGGTCGATTTCATCAATAATTATTGTATTATTAATCAGAGGTAATTCAGCTTGAATAATGCTGCCAAATTTGATAAACATGCACGATAAAACATCATTTGTAACGCTGACTTTATATCAAAAGAATAATCGATTGTATGCCATGTATTGTAAGAGTAATTTTTACAATGTGGAATAATGGAATTCTTAATCCACCAAAAAAAATACATAAAAATCAAATTGCCACCAACTCAAAATAAATCATAAATTTAACGCTCGGTTTCTTTCATATAGAAGCAATTAAATTTTACTTTTCGCCCATTTAAAGGATAATAAAACATCTTTTAACTATCGCTTCATAAAATAAATTTTATAAAACTTTATTTCTCAAAATAAAATTGCAAGATGGTTATATTTAATCCTCCATTTTATATAATTTATTTCTAAAATTTTTTAATTAATTGCAAATTATTTATTACATTTACTGTTCTATCTTTATCGATCATTTAAATACAAATATGTGATTTCTTTGAACATAGTCAGATCATCAGATCAATCTTAGAGGCTAAGATTTAATTTTGCTCAACATTTAATCACATTCGGTCTTCATTACGAGGATATGCAAGATATTTGCGCAGCATAGGCGATGATATCTCGAGGCGATACTCGAAGATCTGCAACGTGGTGGATATAGCCAAGTGCATCGTCGACGAGTGAGAGTGCGGATGCTGCTTCAGCAACATCGTCTGCATCTCCTCCTTCTGCCCTTCTCATCGCCACCGCGTCTCTCTCGGGAGAAGAGAACGACGACAATGCGATGGACGGAAAGAAGAAAACGATCTTC
>NW_020219749.1:129821-175768 GCF_003070985.1 Temnothorax curvispinosus | reverse complement strand
GTGAAACAATGCGGGCATCGATCGGGCCTCTCTCCCCTTGAGTTGCCGTGTCGAGTTAACTTCCCCTGGCGCCCGTTGCCGCCGTTCTCGGCGCTCGTCTTCAGAATGCACCGCTGAATTCCGCACCGTGGACATGTTCGCGTGTCACGACGATATTGGTGCTGATATAGTTACGGTGATCGCTCAATTAAGAGCCGAGGGGACAAGAGGACGTGATTTCCGTAAGAAAAGAAGATGTCTCGCTATCTTCGCCGCAATTTACAATCGACTCTCGTGACTTTTGATAGGAATTTTATGACTTGCCTGTTCTCAGTCGAACGTGATAGAACGATTGGATTTTGCAAATAAATTGCTGCTATACACGCATATAAATACGAAAAGAATAACTTGTAGTTTCAAGCAAAAATGCGACAGTAAGGATAAAAAATCTTAACGTTTAACTCTAAACGGCGTTAAACGAGATTTTCTTTGACCTGAACGATCTCTCGACCTCGTGGAAACGGTACATCCACGTAATCTATCAGCGATTCTTTTTCTATTTTCCCCACATCCTTCTCTCTTTTTCTCTATCTATGTCTTTTTCCAAGTATTTCCAGGAATGTCCGTGCCGGGGAATCCTAAACTAGGAATAGTTCCCCTCGAGCGAGTCCGAGGTGTCGTCACTTTCTGGGGCGATATCGCGGAGTCTTATTCCCTCCTTTCTCTCCTTGGTCTGTCTCCCGAGTCCGAGTTGGACGTCCCGCGGGACTCCCCAAGCGTAGGACTTTCGTCTGAATAATCCTCCTCCTTCCGCGCACCGTTCCTAGACATCTCTCACTTATCGAGCTTGTATCTCAACCTCTTTCGCGAACGACCGATCTCCTTCTGGCTATTCCACGGTGGATTTTAGAGCGATACCCCGACATGCTCGTCGCCTCGTTTGGAATCGCGTCGAGGGAATTGCCATCGACAAACAACTTTGCATAGGGAGAAGACGATGACGGCGATTGATAAACGCAGAATGTTTCCTTAGAATATAAGTGTCTTGGATTTTTTTAATAATACAATGGATATTGGAGAGTTGTGCGAATATCTATAAATTATTCAAATGTGCTCTCTCCTTCCTTCTCACGAATATAATTTATGTTTAATAACGACATGTCGTATTTTAACGAATAAGAAATATTATTATCTCACTCGTAATTATCAATTATTACTTTATGTGCGATTCATAAGATATTACAAACTCGCTTTTCAAGCGAACGTTTTCCGCAAAGGAAAATGAAATTAATTTTTAAATAAAAATTGACATGGTTAATAGCTGACTAAGTGTATATCAGCTTCAGCACTTAAACTTTTTTCATTTTAATCCGATTTCCTCCGGGAGATATTGACTTTGATATACCCAATACCTCGTCGTGGACACTCTTATCGACAGCTCGCTTGGACGATCACCTCGTACGTTTATCTCACAAACGAGTCCCATAAAACTCTAACAGAACATTCGTTCCACTTTGGACCATAATGGATGTTTATTTGCTACACGCCAGAAGGCGCGGTGACGATAATTAGCGTCGCATCCTGTCCTCGTCGCATCGTTGCGGGCGCGTCGTAAAACGCGTGGCAGGCCCTTCTGTTCTACGGACGAGGTTCGTGTAACGTTCTCAATGGAACAGCTGCCTATTCCGTCCTTATCCCGCGCGCGTATAAACGTGTCTCCGCTCGAGATTAGCCTCGTTTGAGGCTATCGCGATGCAACGTTCCGTCCTTTACAGTTCGCCGAAACTCATTTCGGCGCTTGTAAGGTCGACGCAGATATCGCGATAAGAACGCACCCTGTCTTGCCACCTTTCATCCATCAATGTTCGCCCGAAGACAAAGAGAATTACTAGCGTTTAGTCGCTCAGCCTTGAGCTGAGCAAACTTGAAGAAATGAAATAATTAAAATTAGTAACGCAATAAGAAATTAGGAAAATATGAAGCATAAACGATCAATTCTTTTATTTTACTATATATTAATAATTGATAAAATGTTTTTTGCGCTTCTTAATGGCTCTTTGATTTTTAATTTTAATAAAGTAAGATTTTGGAGCGCTGGGAGTAGAAGGTCTTATTTGAAGCAATATTTATTCATTAGTCTGTCACATTTTGTAATAATAACTTGTAATAACAACAATATTATTATTATTATTATTAACGGGAAACATCTTTTAATGTACAATAATAATATACAATAATGAAAAGAACAGACAGTACAAAAGAGAGATCAATAGTGGCTTTTGTTTTTGCGGAGAGGAGTCACTTGTATATATAAAATTTTGAGATATGATATATATTGAAGCGAAATATTTGATATGATGCAACGGAGCGCATCGAAGCCACCACACTCGAAGTCGCGCATCGCGTGTAAATGGTGATGGCCGCGTTGTATATACGACGTTCTCTGGCGTGTTGCCGTATCGTGGCCTATCTCTCCTCCGTATCTGGCTTTTTCTGCGCGTTCTAATTGTTCCGCCTCGACGTTATCAGACCGCCACGTTGTTACGCCGCGTTGACGTTCCGCGTATCTCGTGAATGCCGGAACAAGATCTCACGGACCGCGTAATCCTCCATAAATTATACTATCTTCATCCATCAATCTGCAGAGCTCTGCAACTTCCGAAATAACGTATCCCGTGTATCTGTGTTTCTCGCTCGAAATGCACGTGTCTTTAGTCTGAAGAGGAACTCGAGTCGTTTAACTTTTGCTTCTCCAACAGAGATTTATGAACTGAACCACATACAGAGATAGTAATACATCAATTTATATATCTTTGGAGTTTCATACTTTTGAAGATTCGTATACTTTAGAAATTTTATGTTGTCGGACATTCGGTGACGTATAGTTGACTTTTTATATATTCGCGAATTTGTATTTTTACAATAAGAGTACAAAGCAGTTTGTTTCTGTCGAAAACGAGTATTACTTGGAAAAGCGATTAAAATATACGATGCAAAATATGCATCTCGTGCAAGACAACTCATCCACGCGAGATCGTGACGATGATTCTCGCCGGAATATTACAGACACAAAATTGCTCGTTACAATAAATTCCGCTTCGCCGACGTTTGTCGTTCTCCAGGTAATAATCTGTTTTTCGAGAGTTACAGATTACGTATATGCATATATGCAAGCGTACGTGCGGATAAAGAGAGAGAGAGAGAGAGAGAGAGAGAGAGAGAGAGAGAGAGAGAGAGAGAGAGAGACAGAGAGAAAGAGAGAGAAAAGTGAGATGAGTGAGATGACGCGTGTGGGACGGGGATGTTGCATTCTACATTGTCGGTCTTTTATATCGTATAATGGTCTCGCGCATCGCGTCGTAAGGTAGCTGCATTCGATGATCGGAAGCAACGACATAAAGTTTATTACGGGACATGACACTCAGCTGTGTATCGCGTGAAACGAATCTCCAATAATTCTCCGCGATATCTCGTCGAACGGTAGGCGTATAGCGATGGAACTGAACATCTCATGCGAGTGCTTTTGAACTAAGACTTATCAATTTTTCGCAAATTGATTTTCTCAGACAAAAACACCAATTTTTACGGTAACAAACAACAAAAGTATACAGTCAAATTTTCAGCACTTTTTATAAATAAAAAAATTGACTTTATATCGGTCAAATTTTATAATCGACAACTTGATAGATGAAGGGAACAGGACAGCTAGTATAGCATATAAAATGACTAGCACATGACAGTACTCTTGACAGAATAATCTTGATATTCATTTTTCACAGCGCACGAATAAAATATCAATCCGTCAAAAGCATGAAAAATCGATAAGGTATCAAAGTGTAATCAAAACGATGGAGAGGCGTCAAATACGAACACGTAGTATATAATGCCTCTTTTATTTCATCGTCAATCATACTATAAATATTTGGTACAACAAACATTAAATGCTCCGCGTAAGTATTCATTGAAACGGCTTCGATTCCAATTCCGATATAATTGCAGTACCTATATTGAATCAATCGATCAAGTCTGGATACTTGTTCGTATTCTCGCGAGACTAGCGCGATATTAATATGAAATGCGTTATCGATAGCTTTTGAATCAGCATCTATATTTGCTTTGTTGGAAAATTGCAAATAGGTTTGAAGGCCATTGCTACTACCGACACACACATACATATAACATATGCATATTTGTATAATGTATATGTACACCTTATGTATCGTGCATTTATCGCTACGCATCGGTTATGGATTCGTAAAGCACTGCGAATCTAACTTGTACTCACTGTTTTCAATAACTTCGCGACGGTGATTTCGCGCTAGAAACTGGGTCACAAGCGAAACGGCAAAGTTATCTGAAGCGTTTCCAAAAAGACGTAATAGATCTTCTTTATTTCTACAAAATCGTGTAACTTTTATTTGGCAAAAATTACGGCTTGGAAATCCGATTTCTTGCCACAGAAACAGAATGAAAAGTCGCAAGGTTCGAAGATTTGAAGAAATAATCGCAGATCTCTCGAGCGAACTTTACTAAAGAAACAACTTAGAAATTCAATCACGTTCTCACGTACTTAAATTTACAGAGCCGCTAAGACCCGCTTGTGGGCACTTGCTAGTTGCGTGGTAACGGTAGCACTTATCAACTTTTTAAACCAAAGTGATCGCCGCGTTGCAGCCTCCTCGACATCAAGCTCGATCGCAGCTCTTTGCGGACCATCTCACCCTCTTATTTACACGTCGGTCGCGCGACGGAACTTCGTTAACCCCGTTAACTCGCGGTGAACTTCTGACACGGACAGGGTCCCCTCGGTATCGCGGTACGCGAAGGGAGATCCTCATCCCTCGGGCGTTCTCTTTCTCCCGCTTAACGGATCCCGGATACAAGCCGATTCCGAGCGCTCGCCGGACGAACGTCAGCTTGTCGGTCGATCCGCTAATCGGAGTCTGATCCACCAATTACGACTGCCCGACTCCGCGCGGCCGCGGTTTCTCTCCGGTTTCCCGCATCCGGTTGGATTAACGTCGATGGTAACCAAGCAGCGCCTATGCGTTCGGACGCATATCGATGGAAGTGTCGATCAACGGCGCCCAAACTTCGAATCGATCCGACGGTAACTCTCCCGCTTGCTTAACTCGTGTCCAACTGTCGGAACTGACGGCAAATTTGTCGGCGCTCCGTGAAGCCCTCGTGTCGAGGACGATTTAGGATGATATTCGGCTACCCGATTGATTTCGTGGAGTTATAAGCGGCGCGTGACGGCGTTACGTCACGGATCGAAGATGATTAATCGGAGTGATTAATAGTCGGGGCTTTTCACGCAAGATCCTCAACGTAAGCTCGATGATACGCGGTCCTACAGTTCGGATAGTTTTTTTAAATTTCGCAGGTTTGATTTGAAAAGGCGAATATATCGATGTAAAGTCGGATCTCCAGACTATATAAGCAAGCCATACGTATTGGCAATACTGACCGTGCTTCGCACGCATTGAAACAAAAGTTGTTCATTCACGTTTGTTCGCGCTTGGTCGCTTAGTCTGGATCCAACTTTTAGATATCTGACAACTATTTCAGATTACGAATTATTTGGTAGAGGCCGACAGTTAGGTACGTGCTAAGTTTACGATTGACCGCATTTATTAGTCGGCGGACGAATTCAACATAACGCGTTTGGCATAACATGTTTGCGTATAAAACCGATGTGTGGAGTGGCGACGATCGATATCGGACAATCGAGTCCGCCGTCTGTCGGTGGTTAACGGGGACGCGGAGCGTAGACCTCGCAGTTCCACCGGGTTCCCCGTGGGATACGCCTTTGGTGATATATCGAATTATTGTCTAACCGGTAATGTTATTGCCGGCGCAAACGGTAATCGACGGATTAGCATCGACTATTATCGTAATAACCGATATTGTCGGAAAAGCGAATACGCTTATACGATAAACGCGCGCTTTCACATTATTGATCTTACCGCAGTAGTCACATAAATTATTTGTATAATATATCACAAGCGTTTAATTGGTTGCGTGCACACACATTATTTCTACTGTTCGAATGTTGTAATGTGGTCTTTGTGGTTTTTGTTCTTTTGTGTATCATTATAAAGATTACTTCGACTTTACCGAAAAATAAAAAGTTTATTTTCTAAGATGCCTTACTTATTGAAATTACAAATTGAGCATTTACTTTCAAATATATAATTCAACTTTTATGCAATTTTTTAAAATGTAAATTTATTAATTTTGTTTTTCTAATTTTATTTATCTGCAAATTAATTAAACGTATTTTTACATTTTAATTAATAAAAAGAATTTTTGTTATTCAAATTTTTCCAGAATCTTAATTGATTTAACATTCGCTGCAAATTCGAAGAGCATCTATATGGCTTAAGTCGTTTAATCGTTGACGCGATTAAACGACTTAGGTCATATCAGTCTTTGACGCTTTATTCTCAAGTGCTCGCTTTTTCGAAGGGGGTCGATCGACGTAGTCCCGTCGTTCCTCGAGGGATGAATGCGACGCGACAGACGACGTCGACCCGCATATACGCTGGAGCGTATTGAGTTGCGTCGTTGCGAGGTCGTTGGGGGTCGACGATGGCGTTTCGTCGACGTGGTCGTGTCGCGCGAGATATTCGCGCGATGCCTGACGGATGGAGCATCCATCACGGGATAATATCGTTCCCTCCTTCGCGCATGGAGATGTGGTGAGAGGTGGTCGGGGACCCGTGCACCGGTCGCGTGCACTCGACGACCGCTCCGCGCCATCGAGATGCGCGTAGCGTGCGAGCGTGCGTGCAGCTGCGTGCAGCCCGACGCTCGCACGTCAATTGCAGGAGACAGCCATCAATAGCCGTACTCCGTGATGCATCGCTCCTGTACGCCGCGTAGGGCGCGCTTCGTGATTTGTGCTCGTCTCTCCCATCGCGGCATACGTGCGTAGACGCACTTTTCCCGGCCGGTGTTGGCGTACGCGTGTATACGTCGGTCGACTGAATAGCTGCCGATAGAGCATGAGGGAGCTTGCCCAAGAGAATGCGGAATGTACGTGAAGGCATCAGGTGGGAAATATCGAAGATCGCTACCGAACGAACGAATGAACGAATGAACGAACGAGCGAACAGGGATGCGAGTGATTTGTTGTCGATAAAACGTCAGCCCGGGAATTATTTAAGATATCTCATATCCGAGAGCTTCGCCAGCGATCCGGCCGATTTAAATGGCGTAATCTTGAGTTTTATAGTTTCATATTTGAATTATCTTACTTTACGGCATACTCCATTTATCTATTAAAATTCGAAATTCCTCTCTATCATAATCGTAATTTTGTGTCAATTTTATACTTCTTTCTTGTGCAACTTTCTTCGAAACGCTGGATTAAGGCCGGTTTTCACACGCAATGATTAGTGGCGCCAACTGACTGGCATTCATTGGCGCCAGAACCGACTAGCAAACTCACAAGTATTTACACAGTGATTGGCGTATACTATGGAAAATATTTAACATTTATTAAACACACAGTAAATGACAGCAAGCATATAACCTCCAAATTTGAGGTTATATGCTTTGGCCAACAACCGCCAGTAAACGCCACATTACTAGCGCCAGTTTGTATCAAGTGTTTACACTTGCATTTTTACTGGCGTTAGTCGACTGGCGCGGCCTGGCGCCACCAATCATTGCGTGTGAAAACCGGCCTTTTTAGTGTCAGTCAGTTGTCAAACTGTAAATTTTTCAAGGAAGCTCTTGCGATCTTGCATTATGCATTGAATTTAAATGCAATGCTTTTCCGATGTAAATATAAATTCATATTATATATTTATTATATTTATCTTTCGCTTTGTCGTAATATTGCCACATTAAATTTTCATGTCTCAATAAGAGATGTCAAATCGTAAATTATTAATAAATATCGAGTTTCTCATCTTAGAGAATCGTAATTCTTCATCTATTTTATTCTAAATATGAATTTCTTTTAATCATCAGAAAAAATACGATTTGCAAACATCGCAAAAAACTAGCGGTTATTAATGGTGTAATCTACATATTATTTTCAAAAGCAAATTATTGAAATTATCCTAAAGAATTACAATTCTAGTCGACGAGAGAAAAATTTCGAGGGGAATGAACCACGCAAGTTTTTGCTTTCCCTCATGCGTGAAGCGAAAGACGTTGCACTAAATTTTTCAGCAGGATAAAAATTCATCATGCTTGCGGTACGAACGTGCGCCTCCAGCCATTATAAATGCACTGCTTTGATATCGATTGGGAATATAATTACGCTGCTATTGTTAACAAGATATTTTTCTTGGGCAAATACTGCTTTCAAAATCGTTTCAATTGTAATGGAGTTTTTGCAGATTTTCATCTTGAATTCTTAAAGATGTTGGATTGCTTCTTGGTTTCTAGATTGAGAAATCATTGAAATTATTAACGGAAAATGTTTGTTATAACCAACAGTTATTTCCTTGAGGTAAGATTAATCTTCATTATTATTTTTAAAAATTGACTAACTTTTCTGATTTAATGTGGCATCGGTTTTCTTGTTTCCTTGAACATCTTGAGAGGGATATTCAGGCATCAATAATTAATAAATTCTTGTGATTCACCAAAAGTATTTTTTTTTTTTGAGGTTATTAACTCCGGTTGGAGTTATAAACGCCTTCAGCCCCACCTTTGGGCTATATAGCGTTTCACCAAAAGTAAAGTAAACTTTGGTTATTCAATACATTAATTCCAAATTTAATTATCTCTTATGTCAGTAATTTTAAACATTAAAAGTTTATAATAAATGATAATGAACCTTTTGCCAATAAAATTAAATTCCATCTAAAAGAAATGTCGTTTTTTTTTCGTTTCAGACTTTAGTAAATTTATTTGTCTTATTGTCGCGATAGATTATAAATATTCACTATTGGTTTCCGGGAAAATCTTGTGTCGCTTTTGCAAATCTCCGAATAATATGTACGCGGTAATCAACGTTACGAACGAACAATCGATTTATTATGCTAGATAGTATAATAAATCCGGTGAAACGCTCGATTCCCGAGGGAGACACGAAAAGTCCCTCTCGAAAGAGAGTTCGAACGGGGCAATACGAAGTTTCTTCTCAGTTTCAATACTTCACGAGGGGGACAAGGGGTATCGCTTATCCCTTTCGTTCCTCCGATTCTCGGCCGTACAGATATCTGGGCACAGCATCTCGCGTCGGATGGGAAGCGCTTTTGAGACTCCTCTCTCTCGGAACGTGCCGATTTTATCGGAAGAAGCCCTTTCATCCGTTCGTCAGACGATTCTACTCACGTATTACTCCTCCTCGGCCGTCTCTTAATGGGACCTCGCCCCTTGCCTCCTTTCGAGTGCACTCGCTGTTTATCGGTTCGTCGAAGGTCGTCCGGATTATCCGCGATTATATTTTCGAGAATTTGCAGGGACTTCCTGGCTTCCGATCCAAGAGTTGCATTTGATGTTATCGATTGCTCGAGCAATTTAGATGTCAGTATTTTTAATATTTTAAAATATCTTATACAGACGCATAAGTAAATATAAAAGTAAATGTTTTAAGTGAGAAAAATATTGTTAAATGTAATGAGATCTTCTTGATCAACATATATTTATTTATTTCGGATATTGCAACTAAATCTTCCAATGTTGATAACTTCGTGTAAAAGAATTTGGATTAATAATGAAAGCAGAATGGTAAAATTGGTGAAATTAGCTGATGGCCGTTAGTCTGGTAAGCTATTTTGATTTTCTGATACAAGTTGTACGCTTCGGTCGAGCGATGTTTGTAACTTCGTTCGACAGGAATAAAAAGTCATGAGAATGCCTATAAAGTACAACTCGCGTACATCTCGATTGCCTCCGGTATAGCCGCGTGTAATTTACCGTTGACGTCGAGCGCCAAGGTTTCGCCTCGTCGTCGCGGATACGCGCGCGGACGTCATCGAATTATGGAAATGTGCCTCGCGCCCGTTCTAATTCTCCTTTTATTATCTCCCGGCAGAGTTTGCCCGCCATTTCTATGATAATGGCGAATTTTTCCATCCGGCGTTCGTAACACACCGAATCAAGAATCCATGTTGCGTCGCACCGTGCCGCGCCGGTGCATCACTCTTGCGAATCCGCGTATTACCGCATGTGCATGGCATTCGCTGCATCGATACTGCCTTCCGCGATCGCATTCGTGCTATCGGCAGTTATCGTTACGTTTCTTATCGCATCGCATCGGTTTCTTTGTCAGAAGCGTTGCGCCCGGTGTATAACCGTTGCAGTGGATTGTGTTGATTTTTCAAACTTTTTCGTACGCAAACGGCTATCGTGAACCATTTGCATAGGATCTTTCAATAGAATCGAAAGGCGAGAGAATTAAATTATCGTCTCATTTGTGGTTCATTCCCCTCGAAATTTTTCTCTCATCGACTAGAATTGCAATTCTTTAGAATAATTTGCTTTTGAAAATAATATGTAGATTACACCATTAACAACCGCGCGCGTTCGTACCGCAAGCATGATGAATTTTTATCCTGCTGGAAAATTTAGTGCAACGTCTTTCACTTCACGCGCGAGGGAAAGCAAAAGGGCAGAGATGCTGTGGAAGAAGAAAACAATTCCTGACGTTTCTACGGATCCATCTCCTTCTACCTCGAGTCCAACCGTATACGATATCTCTCGGGAGAATCTTTCACGTTTTTCCTCCGCTAGTGTGAAGTGAAATGTGTGTGGCACGTCTATCCAGTTGTATAACTACTTTGTCATTTCTCGCGCGATCGTCGAAACAATCATGTAACTCGATAAAGGCACAATTATCCGGGGAGCAGCAATTAAATGCTCGAAAATTGTCAAAGGTTATTCAGACTAAAATCTCGACTGTTCGTTAATACTTCTATTTGTACTGTACTCGTGTTAATTGTACTGATGAAAATCCAACTCAGTTATATACGTTTAATGTAATGACAATTTTCTACAAGTTAGTAGATCAATCTCTCAATGAAGGTACCTACACTATTATTAAATTTTATTTGCCGGTAATTTAGATACCGTGCAAAATTCCATTGAGAACAAAGCAAACTAGCATTTATATAGCAACACCAATAATTACCAATTTACATTTTTGTTTTTTTTTTTTCGAGCTCTCGATTCTTTTGAGAGTTATTATCGTCCATAGGGTGGGATAAACAGTATCGTTTCCACGGTCATGGTGGCGAATACACGTATGACAGACCGAAATCGGCGAGCAAATTTGCTAGACGAAACATAAGTGGGTTATCCGCGTTTTCGCTCGAACGAATGCCGGGTCCGAGCTGCCGACCAACTGCAGCGTGCAATTAATTATGCCAATTGATCGAGTGGGTATCGGTCCGGCACCGCCATGCATGTTAATGTGTGAAAGGACATCTGTTTCCCCTCCGTGTGTATCCGCTTCGAGCACACAGACGCAACACGCACGCAAGCGCGTATACGCACAATCTGCACCCACGGTATATCCACGCTTCGCCGAGAAATACTCGCGTGCGAGCGTACACGTGCGCGACAAGTGTCGCGCTATATAGTTACATGCGAATGCACTTGAAAGAAATTCTGTCAGACGTATTATTCTTTTTAATCCGCGGTTATTACCGTTCTATCCAGACTTTTTAAAAGAAATTCAAGAATGAAAGAATCTTTCGCGCAGGGAACAGAAAAAATTGTACATATTTTTCTAATTCAGAAAGAAACTTTTGGAATTATATATATATCTATTTTTGACTCTGAGTATATTCTGCGAATATCCATCTTTAACAATTTGCTTTGATTATATATTTGAAGCACGCAAGGAAGTCACTGTTTAATCTATGCTCTTTCGATAAAAATTTCTTCAATCGCGTCCTGATAATTCCTATCGTGAAAATAAAATTTATTTTTAAAATTTCTTATAAGAAAACTTCCAATGCGTACATAATGAATTATTTAGACAAATGAATACTTTCTATAGACTCAGTGAAAAACATTGAGAATTCTGCATAAAAGTTCCTGTCAATATTTCTATTCCGATTGAATGGATAAATGACGCCAGCCGTTATTACTTTTATTTGTTCTATTTTACGGTTATTCAAGTAATATCTCAGTTTAACATCGTGCATTGATCATGAAATCACGCAGAGCGCGTTTGCATGCGTTGTACTACACAATTACACGACAGAGAAAGAGATCAGGTGGACGCTGACAATAATTCCACGAGACGGGCAGCGATGTCCTCGAGCCCTGGGACCATATGCTGCGGATTTTTATGACCCTTCTATCCCTATGTCACTCGGGCTATGTTCCCCCCCGAAGTACGATTTTACCCTCGCGCGATACACGAGCCGGCGACGGCAATGTTGCGACCATTGTGCAATTCGCGCCGAGACGAGGGATCATCAGCGCTCATTGTCATCGACTAATCGAATTTGGCACCGACCGAATCGCTCACGTGGCTCGCCCGAGCGTGTCGGTGAACGCGATGCACGTGCAATGTCGCCGTAAACACAGGGATACGGGGTTTTCGATCCTATCGGTGCGGTGGTCGCGCCGTCAATGCGTTCGTCAAAGGGCGTCTCGACGCTAGTTTCGAATGTTTATGCCGTTAATGTCTCTATCCTGATCGAACAGAAAATCGCTCATTATTTTCTATAGACCGAAAAATTGGCACGGAATCTCTAAATTTCAATTTAAAAAAAATGTTGTAATTTTATTAAATTACATAATCGCACAATCTTAATAACACAATGCCTTTTCCTTCTTATCAGGATAAGAACTCATTCGGATAAAGTTTATTTAGAAATTCTCTTCTTAAAAATTGAAATGCCCTTCAAATCTCCCACATTCTGAAAATGGTAATAGAAACTTTGCGCGTTATACGAAGGTACCACGAACGACATTGTGCAAAAGTGTGCCGGAAGCATAAGCGGCAGATTGCAACATTGTTGGGAGCCATAACGCTCGTCTCAGTCTCAGGAACGCGGGTGTTCGTATTTAAGGATTACCGACGCCACGAGCGTAACTTCTTCGGCGCGAGTGGCCTGTTTCGATTTTTACGACGGTCTCGCCAGGCTCGGATTAATATTGCGGTAAACGTTGCGATAGCGTGACTCAGAATGCAAAGTAGGAGAATCTAACGGTCTCACGTTCGCTGGATCAACAATTTTCAGAATATCTGTTCTTTGTAAGAGCAAAATTGAAGTTTTTCAATTTCATACGCGTTAATTGGTTAACATTGTTTTCTCTAACAACACTGAATCAAATAACGACGCTAGAAAAACCTTCGTCGCGTTCGTTTACGGACCACACACCGTGCGGCTATTTCCGATGGCAGTCGACCACGCATATGGCGTGACGATGTTTAAATACGTTTGTCTAATTATATCGGCGTTATTGGTTCGAAGACTTCGCGCGTCAACAGTAAAATTATTAAAATACTTTAAGGGGAATTGTGTCGAGGCAGCTAATGAACAGATAAAGATAGTTAATGAACATATTGTCCACATCAGATTATTCTGAGATTAAACCGGCCCTGAATCTTTCGATGAAGGATCGTGACCACCTATCGCGCGTACACGAGTACCACGCTGCGTGTGCGCGCGAACACCTTTATGGGATACCCATGAGGACAGCTTCTGGGACTCCGTGGCATTTAACAAGCGGTACTTGCAGCACCTTGTGCTACGCAAAGCGGTAGCGTCTCCATAATAGTTAGAACCTGGAACGAGTTACCTCTACTGTGCCAGTTAGCATAAGATTCTAGATTTTTAAAATCTCAAATAATCTCAGAGATACTCTGTCGTGAAAATTGTAGTTAATTTTAAAAAATAGATATAATATAAGAATCAGTAAGTAGAGATGAATTAAAATCATTAAACAAAAGAATCACGACAAAAGAGACTCCTCAATTTTTACTTTCAATTCTTAGATATTAAAAATACAATCTAATTAATGAAATCGAAAAAAGGATTTTCTCGAAGAGATTGGAAGGCATTGGGCACTTGTCCCTATTAAAAGATATCGTGAAAAGGAGAGAGACGACGTTCTCAGCCCGCTGTTGTTCCGATGTACACGTGCTCCTCCACGTGTAGTCATTTTTGAAGCTGAAGACCGGTATGTATTCCTGCCCCCTCGTCGTATAATACGCAACAACGGCGTATAATGCACTTCCGCGTGCAGTAGCTATTAAATGACTGGTTACATGGCTCGAGACAGACGCGGCATAGTCGCTTCCTGAAGAGAACGTGAGAGATAGGTAAGAGGGGATGGAGAAAGGGAGATCTTAGGGATTCCCTTGAGGGCCATCTTTGCCTGTTGTGGATCCTAGGCAGAACTAAGATGAAGATGGATACGCAGAGAACGCTGGACTGCGCGGCGCTTTCTTTCTTTCATGGCAGCATTTCTGGGATTTGCTGGTGTCTGCTTAACGTCTTTGCTGGTGCCTTCGGGGAAAAGTGTGACTGATTGACGGTTTAATATTTTACGCGTAGAAAGAATATACATGGCACTCTTCACCGCGAATAAACAGCGATCTCCTGTAATGCTACTCCATGATGAACTTCATCCGAAAGTTCTACATAATGTAATATTATCCTGAACGATGTTTACATTTTTATATTGCTAATCCAGTATAGAACTTAACTAACGTGCACAATTTATCTCACGTGGATAAAAATAATTAAAACTAAAAATTATATCTTTTTGACTGATACTTCTTGTGTTACTATACGATGTGCAGTCTGTATCTTGTAACATCTGCTGTGATTTATATTGTATGTATAACTGAAAAATCACTAAATTTGAGGATTTTAAATGTTTATAATATGGAGGGGTTAGAGCCATAGTGGTGTAATGCCCATTTCTACCAATGTTAGATTAACTTTAATCTTGGTTTAACTTACTTTCTATCTTTTTCTAACTTTTAGAAAACTAGGAAAAGATGACAGGTAAGTTAAACCAAGATTAAAATTAACTTGCGTTGATAGAAATGGACATAAGTTACTTTTTTTAACCTATCGAGTTAAGTTCATAGATGCTGTCTACACATGCAGATATGTTGAAAAAAGAAGAAAAAAAATGGTCAAAAAAATTGACTTACATCACTATGGCTTTAACCTCTCCATATGTAAGAGTTAAAATTTTGTTAATTGAGAGGTTTAAAGAGCGCATCTTAAAGCGATGTATAATTTTCGTTTAGCGTAAATCTGACTAAACATCTATTTTTCTCTTATATTCAGATATATTTATTGATAATTCTAATCTTGTGTAAAATTATAATTTTATATAAATGGAAGTTCATTATTTTATTAGACTATTTGCACTGTTACATTTTAAATTTTCTAGGCTTCAACTTTATAATTCAAAACTCTTCTTTTCTGTTTGGAAAAGGCGCGTGATCTGTAAGATTTTCAAATGTATCAAACCATCAAATAATTTTACAGCATGTACGCGAGTGTACTATAAGTTTGCGGTGCCTTAGGGGAGACACTCGTCATTTATAGCGACATAACATCTGACTCGCGTCAGATGCGGCGATATAATCCAATCGTAAGCACGTGCCGACGAGCTGAACTCCAAGATGTGTTTCCGCGTTTCTGGAAGTCCGTGTCGACTCTCTCGCTCTCTCACGCAATCCCTTCAGGACTCCTGAAAGTTGGGTTGGACGATTTGTAACCACCGGCGGCGCGTTCTCGGATGCCGGTTACGGATCCTCATCGTCATAAAATCCGGCTCGTCGCCGCGAACAATCCAATTCCTCCACATCGCCGGGGACATTACCGACACGCGCTGTACATTCCGCACCATCTGACGAGCCGGAAATCGCGATCCGGACGATCATTTGAATAAAGCGATCGGGGCGGCTCCTCCGAGAAGAGACGGACGATCATTGATTTTCCCTAATGTTCTCGCTCCGATTGCCGAGCTCTTACGTTAACGTTAGCAGCGACAGGCAATCGGAAGCCGATCGTTCTAAGTAGGTCGTGGCACGCGAGGGGATCGGGAGATAACGGCTGAAATTAAGAAGGAAGAAAGGGACGACTCGCGATATCGGCTCGCGAAAGAAATATCGCTCGGATATCGTACAGACCGAGTCAAATCGATATCTCGTTGGAGAGCCCCTCCTGTAGATTCTCGTTAGAAGAGAGCAGCGCGCTACTTCCGAACGTTATTGGAGAATTATGCGTTAACTTTTTCAAACTTCCGGATAATAATCGTTTGTTTAAATTTTTAGCTTTAGTTAAAAACTAGGACAAACTCTAATTTGATTGGTTTTTCTATTTACGCTATATGTATAGCAGTTTCTTAATATTCAAGTCTAAATATGCTTTTTACCTGAAATTATTTACAATTTTATTGATGTTACACAATATTAAGAAACAAAGTAAGTTGGTATAAAAAATAAATACACAATTTTGTTTACATATTTTTATTAATGTATAATCTTATTGTTAGTATAGAGTAATTACTATATCTCAGTGAAAACTCATAGTCTCTAATAATCTCTCGAAGTTTAAAGGTATAGCGGCAATGTTAGGCACGTTATTTTCAAATGGAAGAAAGGATAAAATCGGGACTGATGTTTCTTCGATCGTCGTCGCGGACTGCCGCGCAATGACGTAGCGATTCGCGGAAATAAACGGAAATAAAGTGCGACCAAAAGTTCGGCTTGCGTGTCGCAGATAATGCATAAGAATGCGATTTGAGGAAGTATGCAATACAATTACGGTGCGACTGCCGCGCGATGTAATTTTCGAAGTAGATCGCTGCAAAAGGACGTCGAAGGAATAAACTCGTCGGCCGTGGTGGTTAGCAGATATCGCGCAGTTGCACAACGGCTATTAGCACCGTTATCCTTCTTTAATCCAACCGGTCGCAGTTCAACGGAGCTCGCGAAACCAAACGGGTCACGTAAACCGTTTCGCCCTAGCCAGTTAACAGATTTTCAGAAGCAGTTAAGCTCGTTCTGCGAATTTTGAGACGGGTATAATTTCGTGCTGCTTTACATTTCACAAATATAAAACGGATAGAAAAGAAAAGAAGTGTTCCGTAATTGGATACACGCCACTTCCGAACCATTTCCGAGCTGTTTTCTCAAAATTTAATATTATCGCGATGCAAACATTGCACACGTAGCCATGAAAAAACCGAGATCGCTTATGTTGTTGATGATAATACGACGATTATTTAATTCTTGCGTATAGACCTCGTTTCTGGAAAATCGGGGTGCATTCGAACTGTGTCTATCGTTAGACGTAATCCGCAGAAGTTTCATGGAAATGTGCGCGCAAACGCATGCATATATCATTCCGTTCTAGCGTGTAGGGAAAAGCGGGGTGAGCATGAATATGTAATACTCGGCAGGTCGGCGATTCGAAAGGTCGCTGGCCGCAAATAGTTTCCTTTGAAGGTTTCCTATGACCGACGTACAATGACGTCATATTTGCATCGTCATAGAATGTGCTATCGTCATTGAGACGTCATAGAACGCGGCATTCGTCATAGGTCATAATAGTCGCGATCGATTGCGCCGTAGTTACATATACATCGTGGCTATTACGTGGCTATCAATCGCGAAATGGGAAATATCGCGGCGAAGAATCTTTCCGCGTTTCGGGAAATATTTCATCCTCGATTGTGTATTGTATATCGTTACATGATATCTCTCTTTAGGATTTGGAAATTTAGTTATTTATCATGCGTTCGATGAAAAACGGAAGGATAGGTAATTAATAATTTGCGTAAATAGTGTTTGTATTAATTCAATTATTTATTCACGAATGCCTATTTAATTCGTACCTATTTTCGTAATAAAAATTCGAGCCCGCGAGATTTAGCGGTGACGCGATATCGATGAGAACACACGTAACTTGTCCGTCCTTCCGTGACGGTGCTCGTTCACGGAACGTTTCATTCGCTGAATGTGTATCGAAGAATGGAAATAAATTTGCAGAAGATCGACGGACATCGGTGCACATATTGATACCTGGAATCGCGTGACTATTTATATTAAGGAGACAGTTCGATATAATAATCGTCGTATTAGCCTTCGTATAATTTATATAAGTAATTGAGAAAATTGCTCGTTTTAAAACGCCGGCACCATCTGGAAGAAATACGTTCGTTTATTTATTATAACATTTATATTTTCATCGTTCATAACATCATGCATAAACATTAAAGCAGGCTTATGCATAACAATATTGTTTACAGCAATTCTCATGACAAATTTATATAAATATATAGGTCTTTCTTTTTATTTCCATTAATTTACATTTGTAAATATATTAAGTTTTAGAAATGAGAATAAATTAGTTAAATGTTAAATAGATAATGTAATTTTATTCTATATTTAATTTCAACTTTACATTCTTTGAAAGAAATTAAATTTCTATATGAATCTTGTTTGTTAAAATATTTTATAGTAAAAAGTTGCCACTCGATAATATTTTCGCTAAGAAAAAGCATCGTCTCCAAATGAATTGAGAAACTCACAGATGAAAAAAATGCAATTAATAAGTTTAAGCTGTAGACAGCTCTGAATGTTTCAACTTGAACGCAAAACAATCGCATGATTTCCAGCGGGGAGTGCCTGGTAGGTTTTATGGGAGCTAGGGGTGCAGGCAAGGCTGCAGAATAAGGAGGCAGGGGCGAAACGATGGGAGGAATCAACCCCCGTATTCTGCGATCGTGCCGTTCAAGGGAGGAAGCTCGCGTTTCGTCGTCCAATGGCCGTCGGATAAGGCAAACCGGCGCTCGTTATCCGCACGCGATTTCTTTTCCGTGAACCGCCTATCGCGGCGAAATCGACGTTTATCGTGCCGCGTTTTTTTTTTTACCTTCCTCCGACCAACTGTGGCGAGTCGCCGCCCGATATGTATGTACGAACGTAACCCGGAACTAATTACTGAGCGTAATAATCGCGGTTGGTCGGTCGGCTGGCGGGATAAATTCAAATTCCGGGAATTACGATGGAAAAAATGGGTGACGGATAGGCGGCCGGTTGGTGGTTGGATTTAGGGGCGGTTCGACACACGCCGGGTAAGCGTTGTCGAATTATCACGTCTTTAGTATCAACGACGTGACGTTGTTTAAACGGTGACATATTTACATAATCGTGTTACCGCTTTTTGTCTGTCACGATTTTTCGAATAAAACAGCCAAGCGATAAATGAACTTGACAATAAAAATCTCGTAATACATTTAGTATGCTAATTTAGTAATATTTGGTTTATTATTAAACATACTTGATATAATTTTTTCAACTTTAAAAAAATACATAATAAAATTAGAAGTTAAAGAAAATTATAATTAAAAAATATAATCTTTTCTATACATATATAAACTCTTTTTTCGACTTATTCGATTTTAAGCTGCAAATACAATACATGAAATTTAACTTGAAAATTTTTTTCTAGGACGGGGGAGAGATAGTCTGTCAGTAAAGGGTTTAATCCATTTCCCAATAATGCAATAAACTTGATTGAAGGTACTGACACTCTCCATCGTATCATTAAGCCAATTTAAAATATCGCCTTTTTTTCCTCTCAGTTATCTGAAAATTGAAATCTCAGCTTGACTGTCTTTCTCTCTCGTAACTTTTTTCAATGACGTGATCGCTGGGCTCCACGTGGGCGGCCCGTGAAGTACGCGTCGGGCACGAGGACAGTGGGCCCCCACAGTGGAGTCAATTGGCTCCTTGAAGTGGTCAGCCATCGCTCGTACGGAGTGACTCGTCAGGTACGCGCCATAAGGTCTCTCTTGTCTCCGTCTGTGAGCGGCGCGCGGACTTCTGGGAACACCGGTGCATGATCGACGATCCCAGACAGCCCCGTTATTGTTTCCACCGCGTCAAAAATATCTCGCCCGGGCACGCCATTATCTTCGCGGCCGATGCACGCGCGTCCACCCTACTGTCGGCAAGACGTCTCGTCACGGAACATAAGCGCAGCGAATATCTCGCGGGGATCAAGTAGTTGCGCGTCTAGGAATAAACGCGGATTCCGATGTCTAATTACGACTCCATTCTTTTATAAGAAGAAATGCTTCCGTTTTAAAAAATATATCCGCAGTATTCGACTTTTGTAATAGTTATGCATTTCCAAAATGTATTTAAGAGATGTTTTTTAATAACTAATTACACTAAAATTTTTCTGCAATCTTGCTTTGCATTAAATATTTATGCTTTCGAGATGTTTTAGACGAATCAATAAGAGTTTTGGGACGTTTACGAATCTTATTTTATTATTTAACACGTTTATTTTCTCGCAATTTACTTTGTTTTGGACTTATCTGATATGATTATTGAAATAATGTGCGTTAACTTGCCTTACGCTAAATTTTTAATATGGATAGCAGGAATATGAAATTTTAAGAAAGGCGACTATATTCTTTGCTCAAGTTATCTCGTGAAACCGGGCGATATCTTAGATTTTCTGATCGTTATGGCGAGCAGGAAGTCGGGCGAATAAAGGACGACTGGACGGCGAAAGGAAGAAAGACCACGAGGAGAACATTGCCTCTCCGTGACCTTTCATTTCACATATAGAAGTCAGCGGCAGAACTGACCCAGTGAAAGCATTCTAGTGAAAAGCGTAACACATGATCGTGTCTTTGGTTTTTCTCTCGGAGTTGCCGAGTAAGACTAGAGTGTTCACGATAAAAGTTGCTCGAGCAGGTCTCACGTAATATGTAGGTCTGTTCTCTGGTGTAATTTTGTATCCTTGTCTCGCCGAGCTTTTGAGCAAACTGAATTCTCGCTTGAGCTCGAAGATTTTTAAATTCTGTTCATTCGACTTAACTGCAAGGTTCTCAACAATACCGAGCAACTAGAATTTCCATTTATACATCACAGTTTGTATGCTAAAATATACTCATAGCGTTTTACACAGTTCTCTATCGCCTTCGTTTACTTTCGACCAGCGCGCGAGTGAAAATTGAGAATGCGGTCGGAAACGAACCGCGCGCGTTCATCTTCGACGACACGCGGGAAAACAATTGGTAACCGTGGAAAACTTGGCTCGTCTTAACTGCCAAGAACCGGCGTGCGCTTTTACCGCCATCGACCCCGTTCTACGAGCCTGCAGACACGAACGATCTCCTCTACCTCCGGCGGAGCGTGGTACTAAGGGAGAGAGGGCTGTCGCTTTGTTCGCCATGCCGTCTTTATTGCTCCTTTTTCCTCCCCCGGTAGCCGTCCACGACATTTCGACAATGGAAACTGCGCGCGCGAGGTCGCTCCTAGCTCTCTCACTCGACCTCGTTCAGAACGAGACTCTCGAATCTGTTCCCAACCAGCCTGCCGCCGATTCCACCGTGCTATCCTCATCTTTCCGCTTCTCTCTCTCTCTCTCTCTCTCTCTCTCTCTCTCTCTCTCTCTCTCTCCCTCTCTCTCTCCCTCTCTTTCTCCCTCCCTCCTCTCTCTCTCTCTCTCTCTCTCTCTCTATTTATCTATCTTTATCTCTCTCCATCTCTCTTCTTCCGCTTATTCGTCGTCGATGTGCTCTGTTTTTCGCGTCGATCGAGGCGGCATTGAACATTTTATATCCTTCCTTCGCTCACTTCCATTTTCTTTCGCCACGCGAAATCGCGAACAAACGTCGGGACGGACGTCGCAGTCGTTTTCCTAGCGTTTTGTTGGTTAATTCTTTCGGTTTTCATGGTGGCGGGCTTCTGGCTTTTACGATAATTGCGGCAGAGTTTGAACGTTGCCACTTTCAATGAGGAGAGATTTAGCTGATTGTTAGCATTGTTGTTAAAAATCGAGATCTCTTATATTTAAAAGAAGAAAATGTGTGGCATTCTTTTTTTCTTTATTTTATAATACACGATTTTTCATTTTGTGCAATTTTACAGAATTTTATTTTGCATATTGTATTTTAGAAAGTAATACGGGATTGAATCGATTAAACCGAAACGATAACAACTCGAAAAAAAAAAGAATAAATTTATATCCGTGCACGATACCATCGCGTTGTATTGAACTTTTTCGAATATCTTCAGCAATATATGGCGAATGGCATATAAATTTTTTGTTTTTGGATCAACAACAGTGCACACAGGGGCATCTATATGGAAATTTGAACTACAAATTACAACAGTTTCCACGGCACTTCCGAAACCGGACGCACGTAACTTTATTTTTATGTTTTGTTACGAAATAATTCGAGAAAATTAATAGATATAATCCGCGCGTTGGACGATCTCGCTGTCGCGTTGAAAAATTTCTACGTCCCTCATGTTCGAAAAGTGAAGAAACAAACATTTATTTTGCAATGAAAATTTGAGCGTGCTTTATTACGGCGCATTATTCATCTCCATGTTCTTAATAATATATTTTTTTTAAATATTATTCAAAACGTAATGATAGATATGACTATCACGCTGACATATATTAGATGTGCAAAAATAGTAAAATTATTAACATGGCAGATTGTCTTTTCTTATTTTTGTCCATTTTCTGTGCCTATTCTGTATTTTTCCATCAGCAAGCACTCTTGGTGCGTTATAATCCAACTATCGCGTAATGTCTAATGAATAAACATTCATGTATTATATCTAAAATAATTAGTACGACGTTAACCACATAGCATTCTCGTGATATTTTTGTACATGTTTATCGCATTTTACGCGAGTGTCTGGCAAAGTTACAAGCACTATTCTTTAGCGACTTGCGCCGAAAGCGACCATATTTACATGCAAAAAATGCACGTAAAAAGATTCCAACGCCCCTCGTCGTCCTCGCAATAAAACAGCGATATAAATTACATATCCTATCTCTCGCGTTTCAAACGTTATATCTCCCACCGCCGTTTTCGCTCAAGTTTTCGTCCGCGATATAAAGCGCCGGTATATATACGCATTTTTTTTTCTCCTCTCGCTTTGTACGCGTTCATCGCGACCTCGCGGAATGTGTCCGTAAATCCGCCGGATGAAAATAATTACAGGCGGTTTATGCAGTTAAAAAACCACTGATGCATACTTTAACGATGGTTTCTTCGTATCGTTTGAAGTTAATTTTCCCTTCAGCGAAATTCAGCCAAGTTCCTTTTTTTTTCCCCGCCGGCGATTAAATACGCGAATAATTGAAAGCCGAATCGAAATTCCATCGATGGAAAACTCACTTAGGATTAATAAAGAGTTATTTGATGCTTCCCCTTCGTGTGTGGTACAAAGCCGATTTTACCTTCGCGAGAATCGCGCGCGTATCGAGCGTGTACTAGGTATAGCCATGTCGCATATTTGAAGCGATTTCGCGATATTCATCATTAAAATCCGGTATCTGGCGTTATATAAAGCGCAGTTGCCTCGTTAACGGAATTATCCAAGATGTCCCGATGGCGCGCGATATCCCGTGTAATTCCATTAGCCATTCCATACCAGCAGGAGTGGCGGAGAGACCAGAAGGGAGAGGCTCTCTCGGGCAGGCCAGCGGGTCGATTCCAGCGATCGGCGGCTTTCCGATGCGCGATAAATAATCGCGACGTGTCGTCGCACTCGTCGGCCGTCACGCGGAGTACATTTTGGCGTGACACGGCCGCGTCATGTCGCGTGACACGCATCACGGTCGTGACGTTGCGGGCACCGTCTCTTTCTCTCTCTTTCTCTCTCCTCTCTCTTCTCTTATACTCGCTCTCTCTCTCTCTCTCTCTCTGCATCGACAGCGTGCACCGACCGACCGACCGACCGACCAACCACCATTGTTCCATGTCCTCGTACGTCGTCAAACCTTGTCAGCTTAATTATAGGCAGACATCGTACGCGGGACGCTTGTCGTTAAGCCGTGCCGCGTCGCGCGTTCCCGTACGCGTGACGCTGTGGAATCACGCGCCGTACAATCTGCAATTGACACGGCTTTTAGGGGGGCATCGGAGTCGACTGATCCGAGCAAAGCTCCACGAAAGCATACTCGAGATCGACCTTCACTCAGCTGGAAAACGTAAAAACGTTCGAACGAGACTCCCGCACGGGGACTAATGAAATTCGAACGTTAGATTTCCGTTGGAAATATTCGCAAATTTTCTATCGATATATTTCGCGTTAAATGAAAATTTTCTCTGGGGCAGTACTAACATCATTTTTTAAATATGTGAATTTTAGAGTTCTCCCTATTTACGAATTAAATGGGAATAAAATAAATGTTATACATTGAACAAAAATGTGTATGTGGATTGCAAGATTACGTTTACTGAAAAGAAAGAAATTCCGATTTATCCGTATACTTTTTCACGCAATTAGAGTTTTGCGATGATGTGATTTGCAGTGACCGTACAGGTATGACGCGCGTTACCTCCTCCCCGTTTACTTCATCGCAGTTTTGGAACGTAAATCTTCTGTGTATACATCGTCGATTCACTCGAATTCCATAGTAAAATATTAAACACATTAGATATTTTTGTAATCATGTGACTGCTTAAGATTCTTGAGTTGTGAAATTTATGGATCGTTCTATGATCTCTTCCGATGAATTTTTATGATCTCGAATAGCAGAATGTTAATCTTTTGGATCTCTGGAATGTTGAATTTATAAACCTCGATCAAATACTCGATCTCATAAATCTACACGACGTGGCCTATCACTCTGATGTTATCTCTTAAATTCTCTGGACTTTCGTGTATCACTTCTGCATTCTTACCTAATCATACGATTACGTAACGCACATATCGATTACATGTAACATGACAACAGACGTGTTGAACAGTCCAACTCATGAATACGTCACTTGTTATTATTTGGTGAACAAGGCCTATATTATTCGATAGATCCTTATAACATATTCTTATTTACTTATATACATTTATTTTTATAATGTGCGCTTGATTGCATAATTGCACCAAGCGACGCACTCTAATCAGCACCGATGCGTCCGTTTTCATTTCGTGAACGAGGAGCTACGACGGCGATTGGACGCATTTCTCTTCAGGGTGGGTCGGACCTCCTGATTAATGATCCCGCTAATCAAATAAACAATCCTACATCTGTCGACCGAGTGTGTTACCGAGTCGCGACCAGACGCGCGGTCCCTTCTTTTTCCGGTACGGTGCCTGCCCTCCAGCCCCCCCTTCCCTCTCCCCTCTCCCTCTCTCCGTCCTTTTGCAGGGATCCTGAAGAAGACATGGTTTATCTTCGGTTCCCGACAGTCGTCGTCGATTCGTTCGTTCCTCGTGGCTCGACTCGCGTTCCCTCGACCGAAAAGCAACGCAAGAAGCGGCACGATGTTGAAGAAAAGCTCGAGTTTAAGTTCCAGGGGGCTGAAGAAGGTTCGGAATGAGAAGAACGGTGGGGAAGAGGGAAGAGCGGAATTTAGAAGAAAAACGCACTTGCCTTGCGGCGTGACTCTAGAGTGGCAATTAGAAGGATTAATGATTCCGTCTTGGGAGTCTCTTCCTCGCTTCCTCACAGATCCCTGGAGTATTGCATCGTCGTCGGGGCCCCTTGCCGGTGGGCCGAAAATCGTCGCGATTAGATCGCGCGAGTAGAGTCGCGAGCACGTTCATAAATCAATGTTACGTCCGTTTAGCGTCGACGTGGAGGGACGGATGTTCCTCGGCGTGTCTACTAGGACGTCGACTCGTTCGGCAAGCGTGTAATGTGGTCAACGCTTTCGAAGGAACTATAATTAGCGCAGAGCGGTTATTAATCGTCGAGAATTGAGGCTGTTGCACCGATGGAATTCGAAAGTTTCCGGATAAAAATTGCATATCCTCGTGAAGCATAAAAAGTGAAGTCCGGCGTTAAGTTTGTTTCTTCTCAAAGAGAAGCAAATATGTAAAAATTTCGAAAATTCTAAATCAAAGCTATTAACATTAAATATTCATATAATTTTATATATATTTGTACGAATTAAAAAAATTCAATTTTTCACAGTAATGCAAGATAAATAAAAGGCCTCTGCTAAGATTTTAAAACACAGTTATATGATGAGTTGCAATATCTCATCGGGGTTATTTTGATTAACCCGAGGCTTCTTCGACGTATCTGCGAAGCAAAGTTTTGCGAATTAAAACACACAACTTATCCGGCTGAGGTAACATAGCCCGAGAGCACAAGTCGCTCTCTCTCGTCGTTCCTTTTGTCGTTTCACGAGCACGCACGGCAATTTTCACGGTTCCGCCGGGCGAATCGAGACGTCTCTGTTAAGCAACGAGGTTTGCCGTCGGCGAAGAGTTCGCCGGCTCGCAACCGTGACGGCGCTGGAACCGTGAGATGTCTCTCTTCGGGACGACGACAACGACGACGACAACGACGTCGTTCCTGGAACGAAATTACGACGGTGCGCGCATCTTGCCGCGCTCAAAGTAGATTTATGAACCGCGAGCATGAACGCCGGACGATACACGGATAATTTTGCAACTCGATGAGAGAACTCGTTTAACCCACTACTCTCACGACCCACGTTATACGCTCAACTTAAATAGAGCTATTCCTTCGTCGTGTTTCTTGGGCTGAATATTTTATCGCTATTTATACAAATGTCTCAAAGAAATATTTTAACATAATACGAAGAAGTGCTTACATAAGCGTTCTATATAAAAGATGAAGAGCTTCGCATGAATCATTTTCCTCTCAGTTTTGCTAGTTTGCGCCTTTCCTTTTGCATCAAAGGGCGAGTTACGAGCGTTTAATTTGCTTTCTTAAATTTCCAATTTTCTGTTTTCTTTCTTGAGATAGATCTGTTAATATATTCTACGCGTGTGATACACTTCGATCTTTCTAATTCAAAGTTCGGTAACATTTATATACTTTTTCCAGTGTAATACTTTTGTCAATTTTGACTGTAACATAAGTGTAACATATGTGTAACATGAGTGTAAAAGCATTTATAGTTTTAATCAATGAGAAAATAAAACTTTTATTTTCTTCGGCACGTATACGAATTCTGTCGTATATTCGATTTTTTAGCTATAATATATCTAGTTTTATTTCTTCGATATCGCTATATAAGCTTAAGGCACAAGCGACGACGCGCGACGACGTCTCGAACGACGAGTCTGATTTATAGGGAACTCGGTCGAAGCTTTGTTCGGCAATCGGTGTCCGCGTAATCGCGAAGTGACGTCGTTGCATCGCCCACTCTCGACGCGATGCTGGACGGGAAATAAGATTAAGTCTCTGTTAAGCCGAAGGCGGCCACGTGCTTGCGCTCTTTCTCTCCCTTTTCCCTCTTCCATATCTACCACGGCAGTACGTAAATCACTACGACGGCGGCAGACAGTTACGAGTTCACCGATACAAACGATTGTGTTTTAGCCTGCTCGCGGAACACGCGGCACGACGCGAGAAGCAAAGCGATCTATACGGGGTGCTCTAAAAATACGCACATTACTACTAGCGATATATTTTTGGACGGATTCGAGCTTCGTTCATTCTCAACATTCATTTAATTTAAAAAGAAGATTAATTCATGATAAATTATTGAAGACCGAGAATCGAGGACTGAAAGAAGAGAACAAAAAGTTAAATGTAATTAACTTCTGATCTATTAAGTTAACGCAGTTTTGTATTGAATTTTTCGAAACTATAGGCTATATTGCACTTTAGGTGTTTAGATTCTCAAATAAATTTTAATTGAGTCTTTAAATTATCGATATAAATGAAATATATTTGAAATGTCAAATTCGCAAATTCTTGCTTAACATAATTTTTAGTTCTTCTTAAATTAACTTATTGAAGTTCTCACGAACGAAAACTCCGGACGGATGCGGTCGACAAGAAATATCCTCGTTATACAATCTTCCGGTAACACCCTGTACAGTCGAAGAACGAGGATGTGGCGTTCAGAAACCAGAAGACGGGAGCCGTCCAGCTGTCGTGGCCACATCAGAGCGTGTCGCGTATACAACATGGTATACCCGTCCTTTTCCATGCAATCGTCCACGCGCAAACTGGTCCGGTATCTCTCTCGCCACTCTCATTTCCAACAGTGATTCCCTCTCGAAGGACACAATCTTGCGTTGCTCAACAAAGCGTCTTACCAGATTCATGGATTAACAGTTTAATACTCACACGCATCTTCCAGTTCCCGATCTTCGCCGCAGATTGTTTTATCCTAGGTATCTAACTTCATTAATTAACTGAGTTTAAACATCTTCTCATTCGCATAAAAATTAATGCTATAAATACCCCAGTACAAGTTTTGTACACAAGTGTTTTCCTCAAAGATGATTTATCCAACTACTTTTAAATTTATCGTTAACACTTCAACAATTTTTTTGATTAGATTATTTATTCTCCGGCGCTTTTCTTCTGAGTGTTACGCCGTTGAGACGTGCAACAAATCAAAGCTAATCTACCATCCATCTCCGCCGATAGCTTTCTCGCGTGTGTCTGGTCTTCGTTCCCATCGTGCTCGTTATTACGCGCGATCGCGCTCCTTCCTCTTACTTCCTCGCTCCAGTTTCCATCGCTACCTCACCGGCGGCGCGGCGCTTTCTTCACACCGATCTATTCCCCTCGGCCGTACGGGCTATTTTTGCCGTCGGCAAATTCTCCTCTGTCGTACAACGACACGTACCAGCGCGACAGCGTTGAAAACTGTCTCCTCGCGTTGCCGGCGTTTAATATTTTAATCCCCCGCCGTGTCGGGTAACGTTACGCGAAATCCTTTCTGATATTAAGCATGCCGTCGCCAAATATAGTCGCACGATGACTTCAGCCCGCGATAAGATTCAGCAGCATCTCGACATTAGATATAAATAATTATTAGATTTTTAGAAGAAGAGTTAGTAGAAAAATGTCAAGTACCAGTTAACCGCGTCTCTTTTTTTTGTGACAGTCATATTAATTTCATCATTCAACTAGAACTAACGATGCACCGGAGAGTGCGCTATAAATCATATTCATCGAATGGAACATGCGGCTACGTGTCATATTTCTCGAAACTTTTTTTCACTATGTCACCGATATAACTATAGCTGTCCGTCACACGGATGGATTTTGACGGGGGGATTAATCAGGGAATCATGAAATTAGCTGTCGTCACTTTTCATCTTCATCATACAAAATTTGACACGCGCGCGCGCGTCGGTCAATCGCCATCGTGTTTTATTTGCAGCGTATGAATAAATAGCGACGGTATATACGCGGCACGGTGGATCCGCCGAATGCGCGCGACAGTTGTTCGGATGTGCAGTGTTCATAAAGTACGATTAATTCCCTCACGTACAAATCTCTCCGCAGCAGTACACCAGATTTCGCGTTAAAGATTCAAAGCAACAGCAATAAAATATTATACAATAATTGAGGTTGTCAGATGAAAAAAAGGATTTGTGTGTGTCATCAATCTCCAGGTATATACGAGGATGAACCATCCAGAACTCGACTGTGAATCGAATATGACATCACCCCATATGAATAAATTTTTATATGAAATGGCGAGTTCCGAGAGAGAGAGAGGCGGGGAGATTAACATTATTTAGTGTAAAAATATGTTTTTTACGCAAAAATACAAATAAATTGTTTCTAAAACATAGCAATTTAGTTGTTGAATTAATTTACTGTGTCGGGTTTATGTTAATTTTAGCATTTTAGCATTTTTCTTTTTTGTTTAAGGTTAAAGATGGACTTTTGTCCTTTGATACATTCTATAAACTTTCTTACCAGGTTGTTCTTGTTCGGATCAATGTTCTTGCTGGTATCAATGAAGGGCGCCACTTCGAGGCAACTTGAAATCTGATAATTAGCGCGACCTCAAGGAAACTCGAGATCCGGAACATGAATCGGTGATCTCGAACTACTGAACTCAATAATCTCGTCCATCCTTCTCCTCCTTCGCGAAATAATATCGGAGCTAGGTGATTTTTGCGCAATAGTGTATCAGGCCACCAGGAAATCTTTCTGATTGTATCAACTTCTTCTTCCACCCACCACCGGCTTTCGCGTATAAGTCCAATATCTCTTCTGTTTGATCGCATTTTTCATGCTCCTCCACATTTCTGTCTTCCGTTTGACGAACGAAGCGCATAAAGCAGGACGAAAATTTAGTTAAAAAGGACTAGGTTTATGATCGATTTCCGTCCGGGAGAATAATCCCTGATCATCCGTCAAACACATCGAGCGCATCGTTACTTGACTGTCGGCGCGCGATGTGTCGCGCGCGACTGAGTCGCGTTTCCTCTCGGTGAGGATCGGCACGGCCGAGGTCGGTGGCTCTCGGTGGAACGGACCCCGTGATTTATCTATTTGCCTCGCGAAAACACAAGCAGAAATGTCAAGCGTGGCGGTATGCGCGTGTCCGCCTGGCAAACGACAGCGCGCATATCCACGCGACCTGGATTTTCGGAGCTGGCCGCCGACACTTGACCGCAACAGATTCAAATCCACCGAATCTGAAAACGGATCTGCGGACGATATCTGCGCGTGATACGCGTGCCGATTTCGCCTCCCGCGTGATCGACTGATCGCGGCGCGACTTTTCGCAGTCGCGCACAGCGACGAGCCGCAGACTATTCGCTATTTTCAATCAAAGCAAAGTTATAAGAGATGCTCGCGGCAACTGTGGTTGTATGTATGTACATACTGAGGTATCGGTATTTCACATTTAATGCTGAGTAAAATTTATCTGGTATTAATACTTCCGTACTGAGGAAGATAAGTATCGAGAGTGTAAATGGATCGATACGATATTATTTACTTACTTGTAGAGATCTCTAATAACAGTGTATACATTTTGTATAATAATTAATTTATTATATATTTTACTAAATTTTGATAGAGAAAAATGACTTACGCACTGCGTATAAGAAAAAAATTACTTAATCTTTATTTGAACGTGGCATAGGTAATTCGAGAGTTTAAATTTTAACCTCATTAAATATGCATGTGTTCGAGAAATTGAAAAGATTCTATCTTCTCTTTGTTCAATGTATTTTCAATACCATCGAAAATAGTTTGTGTGAAAAAAAATCTAACACGACATATCGACAGATAGTTCTCCACGAGCATTTGATGCGATCGATTTGCGTTAGGAGATCGATGTATAACGAGTGTACGCGAAATGGAAAATACTTCTACAATACGCGGCCGCAAAATGCCATCGGAATTACCAAACCGCCGTTAATAACTACGGCAACGTGCGGCTGTTACCCGGAAGATGGACGAACGATCCTCGTCGTCATCCGATGGGTTATTACGGTAGTTTACGCGCGCCAATGATCCCGCGACGCAGATAAAGTCCGACGTCGATGGTTGGGAACGCTGATTGCCTTTTCGGTGGCCATTCGCGGAATTTTAACGGGATTGCCGATGGCTCGAATCGACGTGCATCGAGTTTATTTGCGTAGTAACGAATATACAGGCACGTTTTTATTAAATACGATCTGATGTACAGAGAGAGTTGTCGACCGCACTTCCCTTTAGTAATAAATGCCTTGACGAAATTGAAATTGGTTTCTTTGCGACAAACCTGTGCCGGATGATTTAGTTATAAAGTTGAAAGAATTAAAGGCTCTTGGTGACAACTATGCGTCCATTTGATTTTCCGTTATCACGCAATATAATGAATATATTTTTTTAACAAATAATTTTTCTTAAAACACCTATTATTTGAAGAAATAATATCTTGCGTGTAATTTAATGTAAATGCGAGGCTTAATTTAATCTTTAATCTATGAAGCTTATTTAGACATTTCAAGATTGACGGACGTATTATTCGGTAACTACTAACGATAAATAAACTAACACACGTAATTTCACAGATTAATTGTCAGTCTTGATGAAACTAATATTAGTAACCTTTACATAATAAAATCGTGTTTCTGAATTAAAATTTAAACGAAATTTAAATTACGATATCAACTGACAAATTAAACGGGCAGGATTACGATCGCCCGGCTGCAGGGTCCGAACTCGTCGGGCTATTTACGCTTCTGAACATCGTGCTCGAAATTCCAAAGATCGCGCGTGTCGCCAAGAAACGGATCATCCCGACGGTTACAGGCGCGTTCCGGGCCCGAAGACCGCGAGCTCGTCAGCGGACAGGTATTTCGGGCTGCTGCATAATTGAACAAGACGTTCATCGGAGCGCTTCACATCTGCCTGATCGGGCTTAACCGCATTGCTTTGAGATCTGCTCGCCGGTAATCCTGAAAAAGATTTCATCCGAGATTGTCACACCCACGTTCTTTAGTCAAAATGTTTGTTTTGGCACTATATAGCATAGTATTATAGCAAGTGGACTAATATGAGCGTTATAGAAATTAGATGATTTTGAATTTGAAAAAATAAGTTACCCATCACTTTTTGCATAATTTTGAAGATTTACATCCGATGCTGGAACATTAAAACACTTATAATCATACGATAGGTAACCACTAACTTGAGATTTTTTGTAAAATTTTAGATTTTTTGGATTTTGGATTTTTAGGTACTGGTATTTTAAAATTAGTTCACATTGAAGCTTCTTTTAAGTATTTCAACTGTAGGCTTATTGAATCTTTGGCACTTTAACTCTAATTTCAGAAAGATTAAACTTTTGGATCCTTTATATCAAAAAAGTTTATTTTTTCAGGATTCTAAGACTTTCGAATTTGATTTTTAAATTTTAGAAAATTGCGAATTTCCGGTCGTTTGGCGGTTTGACCTTTTGCTCACAAAGACGATCGTCGAGCAGGATTCGAGAAAAATATCTGTGATGTACAGAATCGCACTGTGCAAAACGACGTGTAGAAATAGTGGGAAGTGGGGGAGAAAAAAAACAAAGACCCAGACGCGCAGACCAGACACAAAGAGCCGTTGCGTCGGTGGTTAACGAGTCGTCCAGTGCCTTTCCTAAGCTTTCGGGTTTACGCGCGAAAGCTCGGAGCGCTCTTGCGAACGCTTTCCCCTCAAGACTCAGCAAGCAAGTCCTCTTCCTCCCCCACGCAAGCAACGAATCGGCAGGAAGAGAGGATACGAGAGCGAGGATAGAGGCGAACCGTAGCGGGAAGGAGCGGCTCGGTTCTGAGTCTGGAGCTTATATATCTGCCGGAACTAATTGTCCCATAATTCACTCTGTCCGGCGGCAACGTTGCTCGTCCGCTTATCCGCGACCGCTTCTTCTTCCTCCTCCTCGGTCTCGTCGTCGTTCACCGCCGACGCCGCCTGGCGTCTGCTTCGCGTTTGTAGCTTCGAAAAAAGATATTATATACAATCGATATTTACTGTCAATTCTTGTCGATATCTTTCGTTTCTCGGGACCCAAAACTATATCGTGAGGTTCTTTAATTTTTTATTTCTCCAGATATCAGCAATAACTATACATACATGATAAATATTATTAAAATTTGTTAAAACAAGTAATTATGTTACAATTTTCAATGTGCAGTTTTTTTTTTTAATGCGAAATACTTCTCTTATTTCTGAAGTATTTTGACAATGGAAATAGCTTCTAGAGATTATCCATTTATAAAAGCCCGTGCAAATTGGAGAATTCACTAAACCAGTCTGGCCAGTGTGTCAGTAGTTACAGTAATTACTAAGATCAACGACGGCTTCCGCCAGCGATTGTCGTATTACATTTGAAATCGTCCGACGCCGCAACCGCGACTTGCTTATACAATGTGGTAAGTGAGGACATATCGCACGAAAATTATTAAGCTCTTCATTCTATTACGGTTGAAATCCACAATATAAACATATCTATGTAGTCCAGGGGCGGCAGTCGTCACTTCGGGGGGATTATGCGAACTAGGACGGCTAAACTTCGTCGCCATAGGGTGGATGAAGTTTGCAACGTACTTCGCGAAGCGAAACGATTAACCACCTCGATGATACATTCACTCGTCAGCCCTTATCGGTGCTTCTTATCGTGGACCGATCGACGGAGTTTCCGCGACTTTTTGCGAGAAGCCCACAGTCGCGGCATTGCGACGCGTCGGTTTTGCGGGATCGCGTCGGACTTCCAACGCTAATGCACTTTATATCCAAGCGATACGCGGTTCCTAATTGATCCCGAACGACACTTTCTGTCCTCCAAACGGTCTCGGCTTTTTTGCTGAGGACGCTCGCTTCCTCACGTTGTTCTCGACAAAATCGTCGTACCGATTAATTAAACTCGTTGATCTTACAATTAGAGTTTATCGAAGCTCTCTGAATGATCTGTTTATGATTTCTAGCATCTACTGAAAATGCTAATATGAAAGAATAGTTTCATAGCTTTTCTTATCCACTTAAATGATTAATTTTTATATTACGTTTTTATTTCTTCCTTACACTCAGAGAAAAAATTTGTACCAGCAACTAGAATTTTTTTGTTAAACCGTCTAAAAATTTGTGGATAAATAGCGCCTCAACTATGTATAATATAGTTGTAATAACAACAATAAATAAATTATTTAAACTACAAGAAAGTAGTGGCATTAACAAAAAATATATTGTGTATGCAAAAGGTATGTTGTAGTAACATGAATAATTATTCATTGTAGTGATATCAACATAATTTTTAGAGTTGTCTAATAAAGAATAATTTCTTATTTGTTAAACTAAAAGATTTATAATTAATATACCTAGGCAACTAGCGCCTGAAAATATCTGTTTTGTTCCCGTAGGGGGTCTCCTTATATACAGGTCGGTGCGGAATTTTGAATTTGAGAGAATGTACGGGCGATGCGACGCCTAGCGGCGTCGATGCAATCTATTTATAATCCAAAATTGATTAATATATATGTGGGTGAACACACCCTGACTGGCGAACCTTAGAAGGATCGCTGGAAAAACCCTGCTGAGCGACCCTAGTTATAGGAATCGATGTTGAATTTTAAACACGCAAAAGTATACTGGCGATGCACCGCGTAGCGGGCGCGAGCCGAACTCTCTCGCCGCGCAAGTCCGCGCTGCCGCCCGCACCAGCTTCTGGAAGTATGCTACACAACAAAAAAATATTTGTCTAAACAATAAGTCAAGGAGTTGTCTAAACTTGAAAAATGTTATTGTCATATCTTGTTTTATGGAGTCTATATAACTATAATAATTATAGTTGAGGCGATATTTAACTTTCAACTAATAGTTGACAAATATTGTTTCTGTGACTATACTTTTATAGTATTCAGTACTATTTAGTTCCTATTACTTTGGAAAACTAGTTACAAGTAGTTAAACTGCAGAGTTGCCAAAAAAATAGTTGCCACAACTATTTAGATTTCTCTCAGTGTACGTTCATGTAAATTTATGTAAATTTGTCGATGAATTAAACCTCAAGATAGAAAAAAAAATAACATGTTAAATAAAACTTTTTCATTTTTTGCACAGTGGAAAGAAGATATTTAAAGAATAAGATTATTCGTTATCTCTTCTTTTTTCTATCTTCTTTCTTTTATCTATCTATTATTGTTTCGTAAATGAAATTGTGGAATTAGATAAATTACATGAATTATTTAATTAAAATAATTTTTGCATGGATAAAATCCTAAAGTTACTGTAGTAACTTCAGTTTGGCAAATTTTTGGTTCATCGAATAACAACAGCGAGCAATTTAGGGTACCAGATGTGCTTCTGCTCACATTTCACGAGTTACAAAATTGAATTTACTGACGCAAACGGCTGATATAACCGGCCGATACTCGACTGGATGAGAAAGTTTAAATAATGTTTTTGGTTAGCGAAATAGCATCATCCCATCGGAGCCTCGGGAGTTATTTTCGTTTGCTTTCAAGCTGACGCGACGAGCGTTATTACACCCGCGAGCGCGGCGAGCAACGTGTGCCGAGCGAGCAACGAAAATCCAATTCATGAATTCGCGCTTCCGGCGATCACGAGAGTACGGGAGTCGGCGATATTGAGCGTAAATAAGACGCGCGTAAACGTGCGATTAAATCCAACAGCGGTTCTCCGAGCAGCGCACTTCCTCTTCGAGATCTACCTATAAAAATCGATTGACTGAGATTCTTTAAACCTTTACTTTTTCATTATCATCTTATTTTCTGTTCGATCTGAAATACTTCATTAAGATAAATTTGAAAATTGTTAATTCAGTAATATATTGGCACTGATAGTGAATTTTCCCAATGATTATAAGATATTTTGAATGCAATGTTATATTATATGTCATGAAAATAAATTCTAAATGTTCGCATTTTTATAAGTAAATTTTTTTTGCCGTGAAGATCTTTATAATTATTTGGGATACTTACGATAAACTTCAGAACGACTCTATACATTCAGTATCAATAGGAAATGATAAAGCTTTGATATAAATCGTTTATTTATTTAAATATTTACAATATATACAATTTATATTTTTCGCGATTTCTTCATAACAATAGAAATTTCTTGCACAGTCTTGACAAAATTTTAATACTGCCACAAGCCGCTTGCTCCCTCGTTTGAGAGACGCGCCCGACGTTCTTCAGGGTTAGCCCCGTTATGATGGAAGGCGCGTCCGTGACTTTCCGACTTCTAGGCGAAGTTCTCGCAACGCGCGGGAGGAATAGACGTCGCTCATCATTCAGCCGAGACGTATGAATAACGCACAAGTTCGCTCGTGGACACGAGGCACGAAGCGGAGAAGCCGAACACAACGGAAAGGGGACCGGGATACTGGGAACGGTGTACGTATAGGCTATGGTTTCATACATAAATAAACGACGGCTGGACTGAGTTTCAGTTTGCGCTGCGGTACTTTTCGCGGGGAGAGTGCCAGACACCCCTTCACGGGGGATGGCTCGGCGCCCGGCATGCCGCATCTCTGAAAACTAAAACGACCACGACAAGGACCGTGCCCGAGTCGTTATTCGTTCGGCCACCACAAAATTCACTTTCATCAATTCTTTTCACGTATACATTTAATTGCAAGATTGTTATAATTATTGCATCACATGCACTTTTCTTACAATTAGACAAATCATTATTCCATTTTTTCAATCGAAAAGCTTTATTGATTATTATATGTGCTTTGTAGATTTTTTATTTCCTCTTTTCTGGACGTAGAATACAATAAGTAAGTGAGCTAAAGTTAAATTTAATTACGGTTGAAATTAGGCTTATATAAGTAGTCTCCGTCATCATAATCGTTTCGCTTTGAGCACCGCTACACGTTGCTGCCGATATTCGAATTGGTCTATCTCGAGGGAAATATTTTAAATATAGTTCGATCATATACGCGCCATTGCCAGTAAATCCTATAAGACAATATTTAACAATTCGCGTATACACCCCTCTCTACACATGTATCCTTCTTAGCATTCAACACCAATTATCGTGATTAAAAATCCTCACGATGAGATAACGTTATCGCGATGGCGCGCCGTCAACAGAAATTCTCCCGCGTATGAGGATAATGTCCCGGATACGTATACGTATATACAAGAAAGAAAGAGAGAGAGAGAGAGTGAGTGAAGCTGGAAGAGCCGGTCGGGAGGACTCGATTTTCTACTACTAGGAGGGTCGACGAGCTTTTAACCGACACGTACGGCCCCTTTCTTTCCGTGGACACGACTCGTCCACTACGTGCATATTGCGTACGCCGGCCCTTTCGTAAGCGCTATATTATCTTTATGTGCCCCGACGACCTTACCTTTTGCTTATTCAGGGTTTTATTAATGCGCTTGAATTTACTCCGCGACCGGAATAAACCCGGTGCATTGATGTCGGCCGTTCCTTTTTGCGACCGTAGGGCGATACGAGAAGCTGTAATGGCATAATCGCATAATAACGCGTAAATCATGAAAACTATGATAATTTAACAATGCTAAACCAATTAATTGGATTATCTTAACAAGTTAAGAAATTATAAATAATTTTCGCCAGTCAATGAAAATTATTGCAAGATTGCAAAGATTTCTAATGAAAGATTCGAATACTATAATATTTAATGCTAACTGAGTAGAATAAAGATAGTTTAAAAAAAATTTGTCTAGTTATTACCGCAAAGACTTTGTCGTCGAAACTAAACTTGAGCTATTATATCGTCCCGTAGTCCTTGACAATCAACTGAAATTATTACAATCAATGATCTCGATCTCTTTCGAGTGCCTGGCGCTCGTGACAAAAAAAGTTATTATAATCCTTCAAACGTCGTCCGCGGGGCTTCAAGCATCGTTCGAGAATGGTTGGATGCACCGCTATTATTCCCCGGGTCGATCATCTCGTCTCGCGTACGATAACCCATAATTTCTCCCTCCTCTTCCATCACCTGTCGAAATCACGGGTGAAACGGCAACCCTGTTATTGTTGCCTCGCCAGCCGTGCGATTATGTCGACACCGGAATTAGGTTCGTGGGGGGTTTTGTTCCCGGTCCACGTGGCTGCCGACCGCCTCCTCTCGCGCGCCGAAGTCGCTCTGCCTCCATTTAACGCCCTTGTACACGGAGCCTCGAGACTTCCGCCGCCCGTTCTACTTGATACGCCGAACAATGGAGACCCATCATCGCGGTAGATCGAGGAACATCCCGCGGCCCGCTAGTTAGCCCGAGAAACACGAAGATTTCAGATTTCGTTCAGAGGCCGACTGATCGTATCACCTCGCGAGTTTTCAGAGACGTGTAATCTGTTCACGGCGGACAAATGACGAATGCTTACAAAGTAAAACCGTATATTTATCCGGTTTCTCGGGATTGCATGATATTTGTACAATTCTGTACTTTCTATTGTGCGAAAAGAAAAGCAGGTATAACATCTTTCCGATTTTGCAATTTTGAGACATCACTCAGAGTTTCAAGTATTTTTTCTTTTTTTGCAACAAATGGAAAGACACGATTATGAAATCATCCGTTACCAATTCTTCATCATTTCATGCTGTCTGTTGTAATATTTCTCTCGCTCACCCTTGGCTATATTATCGTTACATTTTCATTTCACTTTAATAACGTCACATATTTCGTCTCTCATTATTTCTCTCTTTCTCGCAACGTCGAATTCGTGATTCGATCACCGAAATAATGCCAAAAAATTCCAGCCGTACGTCTCGTACGTCCACGTCGCGTACATCCCTATAGAGACGAGCGGCGCTCGATCCCATCGCCGCGCCCGTCTTTTAATTTCTCGATGGATTTCGCGGTCGACGCGGTAATCACCAATTTCGCCCGCTACCGCCGTATTTAATTAAATCACACCTCAGTGGGATACGATCGACGCGACATATATCGACGCCGCGCGCCGGCAGACGTCACGCGCAGAAAGGGGGAGGACACATAGGTGAAAAATGAAACGGAGAGAACACCACCTTCGTCGTTCCCGTCGCACATAAAACGTGCGCGAGCGATCCAACGGATAGTGACACGTATATACACAGATGCACGTGTAACGATAATGCCGCGACCAGGGCGAGGAGCACGTTTTTCGTGACGCATCCGGATCCTCGCTGTCCGGATATTTCTAATTTTCTTCGTTTCCACCGTCCACCTTTACGATGGGTACGGGTGAATCGTGCGCGAGCACGATTGTCGCCAGATCGACTTTCCAAGGGTGTGTAATCCATGTTTTCGCCTTTCCTCCTAATTTCGCTTTCGTTTCCCATCCGGGTCAGCGTGTAATTCCAAGATAAACTAAGATCAAACGGATAGTTTTCTATTGTCTACTTTTAAACAGTTAAGAAATGTAATATAACGCTTTTATTCGAAACAAACCCTTTATTTTATTGGACAAAGATCTCGATACGATTACGTTTCACGATTGCATTCTATCGAGTTAGTTTTAGTTGCGACAACTACTTCCTGTTCGCGAGCAAACTAATCGCGTCAAGAACGCTCTATTTTTATTGCAAAAATGTTTCTAATCTCCGGCCGGTTCGTCCGCTTTCAACGACAACATCGGCTGTAATGTGTGGCATTCACATTGCTAGAGCAAGAAAAAGAGATAGATAAAGTTAGAGAGAGAGAATGTGTATGTGTACGAGATTCTGCGAAAGCGGAAGTTTTAAGATTAAATCAGATTTCTAATATTTTCCTATATTCATTTGCTTACGTTCACTTTCTGAAATATTTATATACATAATAAAGAAATCACGTCTCGCATTGACTCTTATAATTCTTATAAAGATCGACGACGTTCGCGACATAATTTTCTAAGAAAAATGTCCATGTAGCATTGATCGCTTTGTTCGGAGTACGTGCCATCGTTCCACCTAATTTAAGCTTCGCGTTCGTTAACGAGCGACGAGTCGCGCCTCTCGATCTCATGGCTAGAAAAGGAGACGCATTGCACGCTTCTCACATGTGTGTGACGCGCAATGAGCAGCGTGGTAAAGGATACATATCTCTTTCGGTCGTTCCCGTAAAAAGGGATTGTTCTAGGGCGAAAATACTAGAGAGCGCCTCTCTTTCTCTCTAGCTGTCCCTTTATAAGATAAGTTGAAAGGATGTTGTAACCTCGCGTGACCTCATGCGGCATAAGCCCGTGCCCGCGACACAAAGCCGGACAATTTCCATAATAATTCGTCGTTCTTTGTGTCGCATTCGGACCGACGGTCTTTGAGAGTCGCCATATCGGACCCTCCTCGGAAAACTGGAGCACGAGTGAGTCCCAGTCGCAAAGCCAGGTTTACGTATGTCAGTACCTTGATCCTTTTCAGACGCACGTTTTCCATTCGAGTAAAAATTATATTTTATACCATGTTCCTGTCACATTTAATGTCCACATTAAATTACTTCTTTGTATTATAGATTTATATAATTTTATATTATACTTGTATTAATTTGAGTTTCGTTAATTAAATTGGAAACTGTCATTTTTGCAAAAATATCGAGATATATAAAAACAGTACACACTCGACTACTTGCTACCCATCGTGTCTCGATCATCCCCATGGAGCAGGTAACGAACCCGCATGGAACCGATTCAAATATTATTTCACGCACGTCTTCAGATTAAGCGCCGTTCTGTCGTATTTCGGGGGTCGCGAACGACGACGAAGGCCGGGATCCTAAATTCCGGAAGAGCTCGCGGTCTCGTGCGCGAGGTTAGCCGCGCGACCTTTTCTTTACGATCTCCCCCCCCCTGGTCTCCCGGGTTTTAGCTGGGCAATCAGAATTTCGAGAATCCTGGGACGTGACTTTGCAGATTTCCCCCTGCTCCATCCCGACCCACCTCGTACCGCGCGCGCCGCAAGATTTGCTTTCGAATAATTTATAGCGCGATGCCGGAAAATTCTACATGGCCCATGTAAAATCGCGTAACGTCGCGATTCCATGGCGCGGCCCGGTAACGTCCCAGAAATCTTTATAGCAATCTCGATAGTTTATTTCGAAATGGCTCGAATTTCCGACGCGGCCCGAAAGATACGTTTTGCGGTTATTTCACCGAAATTTCCAGCGCGCCTATGTTGGAAATGCGTGTGTCATTAAAACATTCCAGTGCGCAACGCTCTTTTTCGAAACTTTACAAAATATTCCACGCGGAAAAACCCGCGCGAGATTAAATCAATGTCAGCCACAGTTTTCCGGTTGAGTTTCGGTCTTCGCAAAAGTTCGCTTTTATGAATACAACATATTTTTAATTGTAATTAAATTAAGTACAGCGAGACACTCTTTTCGCGAGAGAGAGATCTCATTCGTTGAATTGCATGAAGTTACTTCCGCTCTCCATGCCGACTGATCGAATGCTTCCGCTTTAGTGAGAAAATCTTCGATTTTCCGAGAAAACGTCACGCCTGACGATGTCGCCGCGTGATACGGAGCTTTCTCTCATAATACAGGAAAAACGCGTGCTCGCTGCCGGGAAACGTCGGGCTTATGGCCTCTTTCTCTCCCGAGAGTGCACGGGCGCGAGCATCGTGCTTCCTTGGCTTGCCAGTGCGCGACGTAAAGGAGAGTAAGGAAGTCCCGTGGAACCGGTCCGGATTTTATTTCGTGCGCGTTTGTCTTCCACTTGGATTACGCTCGCGGCTATAAGCGCGGAAGATAAGATACGTCGAGGATACCTACGTAAGGTCGGCGTGACATATGGCTGGCGTACGAGCTTCCTCTTGGATGTCCTCCTTCTCCTTTCTCTCTTTCCCTCTTTCTCTCTCTTTTCTCTTTTCTCTTTCCTGAATTCGCCTTCTCTCTTCGTTGTTTCAAGTCTCTCTTCTCTTGCCTCGCTTCCTGCAGAGACTCATGATAGCTCCCTCGACCCATCCCCGCTCTCGCTATCATCCGTGCGGCGCGGGCGGCAACACGATCAACCTGCTGCCCATCTAACGTTCCTCTGATCGGAAGGAAGCTCGCACCGGTAGGCGGATCATTCACAAGAAGGATCTTCTCCCGAGCAAGCATCGCGGAATATAATTATCGTCGATCGTTTTAATTGAGTCGATTGGCTGAGAAGAGATTTTCCGACGATGTTTGGACATTTTATCACGGTCGAGTCTATTCTAAGCTAAATCTGACGACTGAGTTTGGGGCTTGATTCCGCAGTGTCGACAGCACGGATTTCTTCCATTAATTCGATGAATTCTGATATCGCGAGTCTTTGTTCTCTTTCCCTCTCGGAAATCTTTTAGCTCTCATCGCACATTTGTATAATGTCGCCAACCGTTGACGTTTATGGTCATCGCGTGGTTTCGTTCGCAGGCGTGGTCGCGAGGTGCAGCACGCAACGTATATCTGTTAAGGATACCTTAGAACCTCGTTTTCCCCGAATCAGATTCTATATAGGGTGTCTTTGCTCACGAAGATTCTTTAACTTATCAAAAAACTTTTAATTTTTGATTGAGTTGTAAAAGTTAAAATCGGCAAATAAAGATGAAAACGAATACATACACATTACCTTGCTTTTCATTTGATTGAAACACACTTAATCATAAGTTTCAGGATGATAACTTCTGAAATTTGGTAATTAACACCTAATTGATTTAATATAAATTTTCGTATGTTTTGATGAAATCGTCACGCGTAACCGACGTTTTGCTTCGATTCGACCGCGACGATGCGTATCGATTGTTTCGGTACACCGTGTACAGGGAACGAACGCCATCAGCGGGTGCACCGGCGACTTCTTTTTATTATTCTTTCGGAGGGGATCGCGTGCGCACGACGACCGGCATCGGGCGTAATTAAGTGATTATCTCATCCCGGGGTGGACAGAGAATCGGCCGGGTCGGTGTATCGCGTTCCGGTCGGCCAATAAAGCCGAGAGCCGTTTTTGCCGCGAGCGTTGTCCTCCGTCCGCGGTCGCTTCCACCCGCACCTCCACCGCTCCTCCGCTCATGCTTTTTGCGCCCTTTCCCGTTTCTGCCTGTTTCCCGCGGACCCTCCATACCTCTCCCGTGACTCTCGATCGAATCGCGCCAATTCACGTCCGAAAACACCGGCGTGGTTTAACACCCGACGAATCGCATGACCAGCTCGGCCTGGTCGAAGCAGATTATCCTTCGAATACGAAGGGGCATACTAAACGCTCGTATCTTCAGATTTGCTGTTTAAAGTACAATACGTACATGAGATTTAACGCTCGCAATAACCAATTCGCCCTCGTCTTTTGTCTCTCTCTTTCTCTCTCTTTCTTTCTCTTTTCCTCTTCCCCCCCTCCTCTCTCTCTCTCCGTCGCGCGAGGACCCTCCATGGCGAACGAGCTACCTGCGAGGCCGCTCTGCTCCGGAGGAGCTCACGGACGCTCTTTCGAGATGGAAGCTATCTTGGGGAATGACGGACAACAACGAACGATTATACCTGTTAGCTCGCCGCCGCCGCCGCGATGATTATGCGGCGCTACATCTTGCACACACATGACCGGTTAGAGTCGTAATAGAGCCCCGATTATCTCGCGCGAGATGGTCGTTGGATCAAACGATGAATTATTGCCCCAGCTTAGACCGCTCGATCGTAATCGCGTTATTAATCGGTCCATGTAATCCGAAGCGCGGATTAAATGATAAAATATCGCTCGTTCGAATTACGTTTGATTAGGGCTATCATAATTAATATGGGCGAGTGAAGTAATTGCCAGAATAATTAACTCACGCGTTATAGCTTTCCACAGATGTTAGCGATAAATAATAAAGGATTACTCTTGGACGTATATTACTATTTACTTAGTCTCCATATTATTTAGCTTTTGCTTCTCGGTTTGTATTTTTTAGATGCATAAATACTATAGGTAAATTATATTAATCATCGTGTCTCAAATTATGATTAATGAAGCTTCGAGATTTCGAGACATGAGAGAGGTTTATAACTTTGTTCAACTAATATTTTATGCTATTAATAATTAAGCTCCGACTTCTTACTGCGCTGTTGTGATATTATCAAGTAACTTTACTTTCGTGTTTCGATAAAAAGATCTGGACTACCGTCAAGTCATTCTCCTGTTGTTTTTCGTTTTTCTACTTAAAAAGTCTTCGTATAGTTAACGCCTAGCAGATATCCCTTGAGAGGTCCAGCTGTAAAGAACCATGAAATTATTCGCGGCTTTAGGAAACTAGAGACAAGCGGAAGAAGCGTGGCAGAAGCTGACGGCAGCTGGGGAAAGGTAGGAGAATTCAAGCTGAGAGCATAATGAGCGGGCGGCAGGTAATGAAGACCGCTCAATCTACCCTCTCTCGCACGCGGTCTTTCCCAAAGGGCATACTCGCGCTCCCTTAACTCCGATCCTCGCCGCTAATCCGTTTAATCTCGACATAATTAATCACCGTGACGCTTTAATAATTCTTTGACCTACGCATTACCCGGCGGAATCCGAAGAAATGGAAATCCGACGAGCTAAATCTAGACACCTGAGAATTTAATACGTATCTAGAAATTCTGGAATCAAGTATATATATAGCTTAGAGTTGAAAAAAAAAAACGAAGCGAAACAGAGATCTTAAGAGATTCCAAACCGCGAGATGACTCGTTCGTTGAAATATCCGGACATTGAAAAAGCCGGGAGTTCTAATTATTCCGAAATGTACGACTCCGAGAAATTCGAGAGCTTCACGAATTAACAGTCGGGGCACTACATTATACGTACACACAAATCATGTCGAGAGGCCACGTCAATCCGACAAATCCTTCGAGTAGTCACCATTTACATTTTTCGTGACAGAAACTCTGAGTTACTGTTTGCCATCGCATTCATTCGAAGCATCGAAGGTATTATCGATCGCTCTTCCCAGTTTCTGAGCTGCCAGATGCCTTCGATTTTTTTCCCATTCCTTCAAAACGGCCGTCGACGAGGACGAGCCTCGTCGCGGTGACAGTTTGCAAAGGATTTTCCATAGGGTGGCTTTATCCGCGCGCTCATGTGGACCCTCGATGCTTTCGGGGACGTGTTTGTGAACTGGCCCCTCCCACATTCTAAATGCACTCCGCGATATTTGCACTCGCGGGATCCATTGTGGGCCCTTGCGATGATTTTCTGTTTATGCAAATACGAGCGCTCGGAAGACACTCGAGGAAAAGTACAGCACTCCACGCAGTTTTGTGGTGCAAACTACAGCTTAATACTCGTCTACGATATTTTCCATGAACCTACAAGGTGAATCTCAAGTTTCTAATTTTCTAACAATAGTATTCGAAAACAATGTATTTGATCGAGAGGAATGCATTCGGCCTAAAAAGAGATTGGGATACAGACGACTTTTCGTAATACACCTCTGATCTAAATGCAGCTCTGATTTTAACAAAATTGCGTTCGATGCACTATACTGTATGTGATTGATTTTATGTTCTCTTTGAAAACACCTAGAGAAAAATTATTCGTATTAATGAGAATTTCATGTTATTATACCTTGCGATTGACGACTCCGTTTCGAAGTTACGTCGAAGAAGATATACGTAAAAGCAGCTCGACCGAACGGCATACCTGACCGCCAATTATTCCCGCATCTCATCCAACTGCTCCTTCGTCTTCCTCCGCTGCCTGCCTTCCTATCCCCCCAGCCTGGCTCTCGAACGCTCGGCGTTTTAACGGACCACCTCAGTCCCAAACACCAGGAAAGATAATTCAGATATCATCCCTCCGATTCCCAAGCAATCCGGATGAACGAGGAAGATCGACCCGTGTCGACGCACAACGCGCAGGGTTACCCCGGGGACTCGCGTGCCAACTGACGTCTACCAGATTATAAACCGGTGATTACTGACCGACCCCGAACAGCCGGGCGAA
>NW_020219749.1:70967-129421 GCF_003070985.1 Temnothorax curvispinosus | reverse complement strand
GAAACAAGGATTCGGCATTATACGCATTCGTGTTGTTTTCGACGCGAAGAATAGGTTGTTACGATAATTGGTGTAATTTTCCAGATATCGTTAGAATTTATGGAGGACAAGTCAATCATGCTTTAGCCTTTTATAGGTATCATGGGAAATTACATTAGGTCTATATTGTGTATCTTAGAACTAATGAATAACCCAGAAGATATACTTTCCCATACTTCATCTTTATCCTAAATTGACCAATTGAAAGTAGACACTGGCTGCATTCGGGGAGCGCGCTATATTAGTAGCGCTATTGCATTATTCTATTTTTATCGCTCATCAGGTGTAACACAGGGATAGAATAAGCAAATAGCGCTAATAGCGCGCTCCCCGAATGCAGCCAATATAGATAATATTACAGTATTATTTAAGTAATTTCTTAACAATCCTCTGTGGAAAAAATATCTTCATGATTTTCTCACGCAATTACGCGCGTATTACATAAATACGATTTAAAATTATACTCTATATTTTATTCTTAACAGTTCTATACGAACTTATTATGGTTTCTATATAATCGGTCAACTATTGATTTGTCGTATTACAATTCCACGTCTAATTTTATTAGTATCTTTTCGTACGTTCAGTTAACGCCGAGTTCATAGTCGGCATCTTTCGTGCGGTTACATTTGTCAAGCAAAAACTTATCAAAGCAAAACAGCCCGCAGAACTTCGAGCCAGCCAACCGTACGGACGAAACGTCGGGTATCTTTTTTCACGAAAAAAAGCGCGCGACTCGCTCGAAGCGCACTCGTGTGCCCCGACGAAATCGGTGAAAGATAGCGAGGGGGGGAGGGAGAAGACACTACTCTCATTTTTCCTTTTCGCTCGCATATCCTGTGCACTCGACATTCGTCATAAGGGCCACTTCATATTGCGCACCGGGATGAATTACAGTCGCGAGAGTCGGCGATGCATTCTGCGGGCGATTCCGCCGTGTTTTTCGTCCGTCCGCAAAACACTGCCGTGCGATTCCTGAATCTGGCTTTTTAAATTCTCGCGGACGAGTGTGTATAGTATCGAAATGTATATACGCGGCGCCGAAAATAACAGCGCTCGGTCGAAATACTGCGGCATTTCCGACGTGCATGAGAAACGTTATCGCCATCCCGTGTTTACGTCCCGATAACTTGAATCGCCTCACAAGAGAAATAGAAGTCGCGTAGTTACACATTTAACAGAAAACTATGGAAAACATGACTTTGGATTTCTGAAATGGGCAACAACCGATTTTTCTTAATATGAATTTTTAAATTAAATGGAGCATCAACTCGCATCAAACTCTCACTCTCTCTCGGACAAAAGCGAGGACAAATCTGTCGTTTTATCAGTCTGACACCATTACAATTGTGCAATACATATAAATGTATATAATTTATACATAGGATTTAAAATATTTTAAATTATACGCAACGACGAATCAATTTTTATTTTAATATTATTACGCTTGTGCAATGTAATATCCCTTCGCTCTTTTGCCAACATTATTTTAACGAAGAATATCGATTATTCAAACTCCAATTAGATTACGCATTTCTCGTAACGAGCGTAATGCAATTTCTTCCTATTCTTAATCATGAAACAAGAACAGGCATTTCAATCCCTAACGAAGGTAACCCGCGCAAACATTCGATCGAATCGCAGATTCTTGCGTTAAAACAAACCCTCGGAGTATTTACTCCCGAAGGGCGCGAATAAAACTGCTAAACCGTCGCCTGGCCGGCGGCGCGGCGGGTGTAACAAAAAGCTCGCGATTTATTAAGTTTCCGGCGGGTGCGTAGCATGCAGAAAAAAAGAGAAAATATCGAAAAAGAAAAAAAGAGAAAGTAAAAAGAGCGACTCAGCGAAAGCGGCTGCGTGCGACGGATCTGGCGATAAATCCGCGCCGCGTTCAAGGCTTCGGGGTTTCATCGGGAGTCTCAGAAATTTATAAACCGTCCTCCCTCCCTCCCGTATACGTGTGCATATGTATGTGTGTTGGTATGCACAACCGCCGCCGCCGTCGATCGTAACTATGAATTCCGTCTGATTTTTCCAGCCCTCTCCTCCCTTCTCGCGCTTCACTCTTCCCTCTGTCTCTCCCGCGTGCCGTCCTCATGTATGGAGTGACGACCTCTGGCAGCCGTAGGTATCCGCAATTTATTCCCGAACGATAAATCATCGTCCACCTACGCCGGGGATTTCTTTTTGCACCATAAATCAGTGAACCGAGGCTCTCCCGTACGTAGACACCTGCGACGCAGGGGGCGCAGGCCAGGTCAAAGGGTGTCGTTTAATTCGTATCCAACATCGTCGGCGCGATCGCCGAGTATATCGATAAAGACTGTCGGGTGTCGTCGGGTGTTGCCTGCCGCTCTCGCAGCCTTTATTAATTTTAACGCGTAAGTAATCAATGGGGATCGCGAGCTGACTCTCGGGATATAAATTTAGATAAGGCGTCTAAGGCGAGGTAATAAACTTATATTTAGCAGCGTCAGGTTAATTCCTGCTTGTTCATATGCGTCATTTTACATTAAGAACCTTGAATCTCTGAATATCTATATTTGAAGATATGCAAAATATTTCGAAATCACCGGATATCCTCTTGACGACCCGCTCTTAATTACGATTAAATAAATGGTTCATTATATTTATATTTCTAGCTCATAAAATTTAAGCGTGCTTTAAAAAATCATTTGGTGATAGAAAGTCTAGTGCGATGACTACTTCTTGTTAGTCACGCAGTTCATCGACCGATAACGGTCTGATAATGCGTTACAGCAAACTCCTATTCAGGGAGAAGGGGAGAACGCGAAAGGGTCGACGTGAAACACCGAGAAGCATCGGTGAATCAGATCGAGCGACGACGATCAGCGTCGAAAAAGCCGTGGCCGGAAGGGAAAGCCCCGACAAGGCGGGGCCCGAATGTAGAGAGAGCTTTCGCCTGAATAAATTGAAAAAGATTTACATGCGGCTCGTTTGGCACGCCGTGTCGATGCCTCTATCGGCCAGTTTCCACCTGAAGATGTGGTTCGAATGCGACTCGTTGAAATCATATAATGATTTTACCTCTAATTATGATACAACATAGCATCTAAGACATATTTTGTAAAACTTTGATTAAAAAAGTTTTTAATAAAACTAGTTCAACACAAAGTCGGGATAAATTATTTTTATTGCTATAATTTATGTGATTTGTTATTCGAACTATTTTTGAAAAAGAAAACTGTTTAAGTTCATGTCAATATTTGCCTGGGATATCACTCTGATATACTTTGACAAGTTTTGTGACTTTTGACGAGGGAGATATGGCTATCTTAGAGATATTTTTGAAGTAGATTAAACAAAGCTGCAAAGCATCTGTCAACGAATCAAAGATTACTCATGTTTGCTCATCGGTGATGTATCATCGCTCGTAGATAATCTATATACACCTATTTTTCCAATAACTTGAAATTTTTATGCTCGTATTCTTGCTTGTACCATATAAGGTAATTTCACTGAAAACATCTTATTTCACATATTACTTTAAATATTTATTATCAATAATTTTATTATAATATTACATATATCATACATGTACATTTATAAGATCGTATAACTTATTATTTGATTGAATTGATGTTAGAATTCTAATAAATAAAAACATAAATATTCGCTACGAGAACGAATTAGACAACAAAGGCACGAATGTAGGTACCACAAAATTCTTAGATCTATGATTGAGATTTATACCTTGTGAATTTGTCACGGATCGTCGGACTCGAGTCGAAAATCTTCGATGGTACATTCTATTTTTTCCGCCGCGAGAGTCTCACCCGTTTAGAATACATTAACGGCGTAGTATCGGCGACTTGCGAAAGGCTACGAAAAGTATACTCGCGTCAGGATAGCACACAGGCGACGAGGATGTTTAACAAACACTCGGGAAATTCGCTGCATCACCTTACGGGGTGGCCGTCGGCAAACAAGGCACGCCTCGAGTGCTTCCAAAAAAGCTTTCGACGTCTATGTCAGGCGCCACCGATGCACCTTCTCCTCCTCAGGGAAAAAGAGGGATTATCTTGTTTTTAAACAGCACTACCATTATCCCACATTATTCTTCTCTATCCAGCGTTTACGACCGGCGCTAGTCCCTTGAATTATCGTACTTACCCATCGCACTATCGCTTTCAATTTTAATGAAGTGTTTGGTGTATGTGTGTGCGTGTGTGGCTTTAGTGCTACCTCAGAATTTTCGTACAAAAGGACCTCAAATAATAAAGCATAGCCACTTGCACGTCTAAACTGTAATTTAATAGTATGTCCCCTTCCAATGCTTATATACGTATATTTTTTCTAATCACATGTCTCTCATTTGTATTTTCGTAAGTTTTTAACATCCATTATCATTTAAATATTCATTGTCATCCAGTTTTTTCACCTCAAATTTCTCCCTTTCATATTATTTTCATAATTCCAGATCTCTCTGCATTCGGATCCTCTTTTTTTTTATAGATTCTTAAATCACATCCATTCTCAATTCCGCAGATCTCGCCCTTCATAGATCTCCCTATCACTAAAGTGAAGAAAGGTTTTCCATAGGGCATTTCCATGGACTCTCGATTGATTATCGATAAAACATACACGCACGAACGTCGAACTAACCACAATTCAGCCGTGACGACCTTCGAATTCTCGAATCGATTACTCTCAAATTAATTCCGACGTGTCTCCACGCCGTTCATACGGGATCGAGTGAATTGTCGGCGTCGAATCCGTCGATTCTCGCCCGCGGCGCGGCTCGGCGGTCAGTAGTTTCATAAACATGGGAGCTTTTTCGGGCATACATGCCCGGGAATATCCCTCGGGAAACGCCAACACGCGCGCGGATGAGAGCAGTAGCAGTAGCAGCGGCGGCGATCTGACGCGACGTAGTAATATTTGCAGTCGGCTGGCCCGAGGTCGCGCCGTTGACACCGACGCGGACGCCGGGTATCACCGACAACGCCCGGGTACCCCCGTCGTTTCATCAACCGCACCTGCGGTCGTGCGATATCTATGACGAAATTTTTATCTCCATCGACATTTCCTCGTTAGCGAGGAAAACATGTCGGCTGGCGAACGAAACACGACGGGAGAGACGCATCGAGCGATAATATTTCATCGCGCGATTATCCCGTTACACGTAGCTATCGATAACGTCCAAGGTATGGAACGATGGATTTGGTGACGGTACATTTATCGAGCGTAGGAAGAAAATAAAGGAACTTCTGATTCGGAAACGGTTCGTTAGATTGTCGAAAGAATGATATATTTAGACTAGAAACACGTATTTTGCACGACAAATAATATTTGTTCGTGATCGATATTTCAACAATGTTTTATTTTATTTTGTACGACCGATATATAACAGCGAGGCGACCGCGACTACGGAAGAGTAAAGGCAGTATAGATTTTTTACAGGTTTCAAGTGTCGGAGAAGCGGAAGTTTTCAGCGCGATTTAGCCGGAGATCGGGGGTAAGGGGGAGGGCGCGTCCGCGGGTTCGAAAGTTGGGGAAAATTTCTCATCGGGCTCTTCGCGTTGCCAGCCAGAGCAGATCCATTAAACCGGAGCATAACTTCCGACCTGCGGCATTCTTAGCACGCTCGCAGGATACTTCACGTGTGCCAACAAAGCTCCTAAGTTACCCACACGTTCTTCGAAGGCATGTCTTCGAGAACAACGGGCCGGGAGTATCGACCTGATGCGCTAACGCGCCGATATTCGCAGCCGACTGCGTCCTCTTTCTCTTTTCCTGTATCCGTCCATCCCTCTGTAGCTGTCTGCCTATTATACACCCACTTTATTCGATTCCATTGAATTCATTAAACATTTAATAAATCTGACATGCATCGAATATAACCGTATAATATTGTATCCTTTAACATATCTGCGTATGTTCTCGTCTTCGTATTTTTCTACCGCATTTATTCTGTCAAAGTCACGTAATTGTCCATCGTTTGCTTGTTTAATATTAAACATCTATTTTATTCTTGTGATTTCATCCTAGCATCTAGCATTCGATGCTAACCACCAACGTGATATAATTTCTGAGCATGTCAACGTAACTAATTCTATGAATCGTCAACTTGTTCGTAAAGCTCAGCTCTATTTGGTCGGGCTGGCTTTGACATTATGTCCACCATTGTCCACTTTTCTATATGTGCGGCTTAGTCCTCTTTCGAGGGGCGATTTGATCCCAAACTGCTCGGTAAATACATCTCCTCGTCTCCGCGCCTCCCCTCCTTTCCAAGAATTCCTCATCCCGAGACCCGTCTTCGGCCTCGTTTGACGAAGTTTTCAATGCCGCCGGCCAGCAGGCGATGAGTAGCCGGGCCCCATCCTATATCCTCCTCCCTCTCCCCAACCCTCCACCCCGCAAAACACTCGTCCTCCAAATACTCGTCCGCGGTATTTGCGGATATCCGCCGATAGTTTCGCAATACCAGCCGCGGATTGGGAAGGGGTTGACGCCGGGAGCAATGAGGGACGAGCAGAGGGGACAACAGCGGTGGAAGACGGTGTACGGTCGGTCGTATGGTGCGGAGGAGGGGAACAAACAACGAAACTCATTCTCTCTTACTCTCTCTCTCCCCCTCTTTCCCTCCTCCTCTCTTTCTCTTTCTCTCTCTCATTCACTCACTCATGGGGCGCCTGCAATTCGATCCTCAAAGCCCACCGAGTAAATACAGCAACGACGACGGTGGTGGCGGCGGCGGTGGTGGCGATGGGAAACGGCAGGGTCTGAGGGGACGAGGAGCGGCAGCGTTTAATTAATTCCATCCACCGCGTCGTTACGATTGTATAACACAGCCGGTAACCCCCGTTCGTTCGTTCGTTCGTTCGTTTTTACCGTTCCCTTCGTCGCGACGTGGTACGGCCGTTCGTTCGGTTTCCGGGGGGTGAAAACGTGCGCACGGTAGTTCTCGGATAGAATAACGAAAAGGTCATGATAGTGCGGGGAGACGTTTCCAAATGACTAACTATTAGCGAGGATTACAATATTAATATATTAAATGATACGTGAATGATTATAAATAAGACATATACATATAAATCTTCTTTTTTTTTTATAAAGTCATATATATGCATTTTTTTGAAGAGTCCCTAAAAGAAAATAAGATAACACGGAAACTGTGTGGCATTATGTAGAGAAAGTAGGTCGTGCGTAGAAGAGCTAATAATTATGGAAATGGCATGCATTGTAGACGGGATACTCGTCGCGTATAGAACGAAGCTCCTAGGGGTCCTCATATGTGAGCGTATTTGTTTTTGCACGTTAAATACGTTGCAAAGGTGGATTATGCGTTGAGGGACGGGGATCGTCTTCAAAAAGTACCTCGTATCCCGCTATTACGTAAATTTTGTTTTGCATGACTATGCGCTTCGATTTAGAATGTGTCACGCGTGTCTGTAATAATGAATCCCGTTGTAACGTAATCTCTTGTTTTCCTTGTCGATGAATGCGAGCGAAATCTTATTGCTGCATTCAGCTGGAATCGCGTTTGTAATTCATGTTCGCAGAAATTAAACGAAAGATTTGAGGCGATTTTTCCGTCCGCTCTGTATATTATTCTCAAATTGCGCAAGCATACCTGCGATACGAGCAATAAAATAAATTTCCTTCGAATGTTTGTTCGCGACTCGTTCCGCAAACGTCTCGCAGCTCCGAAGCGAGAATTGCTTTTCGCGCGCGCGCGAGAGAGAGAGAGAACGATCGCGGTGGGAAAACGATCGCGCGAAATCGAAAAAATAAAAACTATGAAAAATCGTATCATATGGCGCGGGGATAAAATTCTTCTTCCACAATTCTTTATTCTTCCCAAGAGTAATGGTCATTCTGACACGTTTCTGCTCTGACACGTCCTCTCTGCCGGCGGGGATCCTGTAATATTACGGACGCGTCGAAGGCTCGGGCACGTTTCTGGTCTCCCGAGCGCGCCCGCGCCGGGGATATCCGTCCACGTGCTGCATATCCGCCGTCCAGAGCATATCCCCTTCGTTCGTTCTTTCTTTTCACCTACGTTCTCCTCCTTGTCTCGCGAGAGCCAAATGACCCACATACGTCGAATTATGGTCCCGCGAGTTCCGCCGCGGAGATCCACGGATTTCCGCCGCGTCGATAAGAAGACGGACGTTCCGTTACCTCGTCCATCTAATCCGACTTCCTGCGCGCCTGAGGTGCCGGCCTGATAAGCGGTCTTCAGATAAGAAGAGCGCACATCGGTCGGCGAGCTTCGTTACGTCGTCGCCTAACTCCGCGCGAACATTGTGAAATTCCGAGAGACGCAAATATCGATAAATCGATTATTAAAATGAATAGAATGGATATTATACTTATTTATAATGGGGTGTAATAAAACGTTTTATCCTATAAAAATACACGAAACGAGATAGACGAATTCTGGGAAGATTTATCATTATAGAATATATAATCTTTAAAGTCGTTGAATTGGTCTCTTTTTATCTCCAACATGTATAGAGAAAGACATTCATTTTAATAGATTTTATTTCTAGTATCGAATTAGTATCATAAAAATGAATTCATTAGAAGCAGAAAAGAGAAAGAAATGAAATCCAGTAATTACAATAACAGCCCGTTATGTTTTTCCAAGATTACAAATTTACCATTCAATACTGCACCAAACTATTTTTTATGGGTGCATTTTAAATCACCCATGTTTTGCAGGGTAATTACAACGCGTATAGCAAGGCGCAAAGCGATCATTATCGGTTACGTGATCCGTTATGCATCGCGAGCTCGAAAGTGCAACGTGGCGCAATCGATATCACTTAGTAGGCAGTAGGTTCTTTTACGGTCTCTCGTGGAGGAATCAGCACGGACGACGCGGAAAAACTTTTCTAGAACGTAGAAGATTAGGCGAGGTGGCGTCAAACGCGGCCAGTCGATTAGGCTCCCCGTGGGAGTCGTCTTTCGACGATCGATCGTTCCCGGATTCGTCGACCGGGGAGGAGATTCTCGCGGGAAACGCGCGGGGAACGACACGAATCGCTGTGTCGCGGGATCAGTGCGTTTTCCCGCGACGACGCGAGTTCCCTTGTTTGAACTGGCATTCGTCTGATACTTGCGTCTAATGTAAAACGCCGTTCTGACGACAACGTTGTCACTATCGTCGTCGTCGTCGTCATCGCCGCTCTTGCGCACCGTCTCTTATTTACAGAATTCTGCGACGAAATGCTCTGTCGTTCTTACCGGTGGCTCCGCTTCATTGTGCAAACCCGTCGGCACGAGACTACCGTCGGCAAGATGTAAACTCGCGCGTTCCCTTACGCTCTCTAAGACAGCACGACGACGGAAAGACAGCACGCGGAGGCGCATTCTGGGACCGTTGCACATTCGCGTCTCTGAATGCGAGCGATAATTCAGACGTTGCACAACAAATTTATGTTTTCAAGAGATGTCTCGTGTTCTTATTGCAGATAGGGAGAAAATAGGACGAGAGAATAGGCCATATTTTTTTTATCACTTTAATTGCTTTTTATTAAATAATTGGTAACAAATATTACGACAAAATAACGTTGCTATAACAGGAAGATTATGCGATCATATCGTCTTTCGATCATCTTCCGTATTTTTTTTTATTCATAGTAAGTTATAGATTTTATATTTAATAATGAACCTTTAAGATGTTATTCGCGTGTCTATTACGAAACCCTTCTGTACATAACAGAATCCTGTCACGATTAAGAGGGCACCACTGTGCAGGCAGGTAGAATGATCCTTCGAATAATGCATCTGGCTTGAAGGACACCAAACTAGATCGACCACGAAACACGATACGCGGAAAGTTAATCCCAACCCAAGTATATCGCTTTGAGTCTCCACAAAAAACAGTCAAGCTTACGTGATACTCTAAAATATGAAATTCTTATATAATTTGATTCTTTTAATTTTGTATAAATTAATGAGAGAAAAACAAATGCACAAACTTAGTGGTGTGACGTAAATTTGCAGAATTTTGTGACACTTAATCGTCTTCATAACTACATCACGTTCGAGAAGAAATTGATTTCTATATTTATATAATAAAAGTAGTCACATTAGTATTTATTATCGCTCAAACTCCTAAACAAAAATTCTACTGCCCACTGGAGACGATAAAAACAAGTAAATATTTTCATATAAGCCAAATCCAACAATCAAGGAATCATCGGGATAACACAACGGGCCTACCCAGAACCCGAAACCCGAGAGGACGAATCGGAGCAGCGTACAAATTCGAGCTCTCCATCCCCTCGTCCCCTCTTCTTCTCGTGTACATGTGCGTCGAGAGGACGAAACGTCGCGTTGCCTGTTCCCCGCGCTCTGTATTCTATTCGCCCCTCCTCCCGTGGGTTTTGTGTGTCCGGCACCCTCGTGAAAAGAGTCCACACGCACCCGAAGAAAGAGGAAGAGTCGGGCGACTCAGAAAAGGGATCGCGGAGAGGGGGTCGCCAACGCAGTGGCACATGGTGGGGTGGTCTTGCAGGGTAGGGTAAATCGTGGCGGTCTTGGTGGGAGCGAGCGACGAGCGACCGAGCTCGAAGCGGCGGACGATCGTATGGAGCAACAGTGTGCCGCGCGCGGCCATGAAGCGACGGTCGTTCTGACGATGAGAGAGGTAGAAGGGGAGAGAGAGAGAGAGTGCTCGCGACGGTAGGCAACGATAAACTCGAGAATCTAGAGCGATTTAGAGCGTTGCGCGCCACGAAATCGAATCGAATCGCGAGTGAAGTTTTGGAGCATCCTCGACGGATTTTTGCAACATCATCGTCGATCGGAGTAACGCAGTGGAATAAATAAGCAGCGTCTTTAATATTCCTCGTAATCTAGTGAGTGAGAACTTGGCAGAATTTTCGTTTCCTCGCCTCCCATTAGAGGGAGAATATTTTGTGCAGCGAAAAGGAAACGAAAAGTGCTGAGGTTCGACACGTCGCCGAAGTGAGCGTGAAAATTGAGTGAAAGAGGAAATAGTGCGCGGTGGTACGCGGGCGAGAAATAACCGAAGAGGAGTCTCGTGCGCCGCCGGTCGAGTGCGAAAATTCGTGATCGTGAGTGAACGGATCTTCCCGGCGAGAAACTCGCGTTGTGTTCAACGCGCTTGATGATATCCCGAGGTGGAAGCTGGAAACTCGACCTGGTTGCTCGTCTCGACTGGATTTTCCACGTCTCACTAGGGCAAAAGGAAGAATCCCTTTTTCCGCCCGCTCCCGACAATCCGGCGAATTTCGCCAATTTCGACGCGGACGTGAGGAATCGACTCGGTTGTGAGCAAACTCGTTCGGGATCATCCACACCTCCGGACGGATCTCCCAAATTCTCCCGGAGCAAGCGGAGAGAAACAACAATATACGCTGCAAGGTGGTTTACAAGATCCGTGCGAAAATTCGCGAGTGAAAACCACGTTCGGTGCCTTCGACGATATCGCAATAACGCGCGTCTTCTCAGGATAAAAGAAAACGGTCGAGCTCGTCGCGAGTGCATCGTCTCTCTCGAGTGCGTTCGCCGTGCGAGAGTTCCGTCGTGAGTTTTTCCCCGTCTTTCCGAGACAAGCGAGAAAGTGCCCGACACTTTGCCGCCGGTCGGGGTTTACTGACCTCAGCAAGCGCGGAGTTGGCGACTGCCCTTCGTGACGACGAAGGGAGGCGACTAGACGACCCTTTGTGTCGATTTGAAGAGTATCTCGCGACACTGCAAACGGGGCGGAATTACCTTCTTCGGAGCTGCATATGACTGCCGCATGCGGCTTTACACTTCTCGCTGTATCGTCCGCGGAGCTTCATCATCAACTGCATCATTGACTTCGGGGAGACCATCGGCAGATATTTCACGTGCGAGGATCGACGAATGGAATATCGCCAAGTGAAGAGTGTCGTGCGATTTTCTTCTACGATTTGTGTGATTAGTGTTATCAGCGAGTTGTTCGTGTGGTAGCGAGGGCAGAGGGCTCTCTGTCACGTCGCTCGCGAAAAAGTGTCGCGCAACTGAAATCGAGCGCACGGAAAATCGTCCGCAGTAGAGATGCGCTCGTAGCGAATCGGCAACTTCGTCACCGCAGTCGCAGCCGGATTTCTAAGGTAAGCTGCGCACGTTTACCACGTCATCGTCGTCATCGTTATTGTTCGGAAACTTAGGGAAAACAAAGATGGATAAGCCCTTGCCTTATCTCGAAAGATACGTGAAACGTATCTGACTTTGATAATAATCAGCTCGTATTCTCGTCGATAAATAGCAAACAAATAGTGTGGAAGAAAATAGAACAAGTAATTCAACCGAGAATATGACTGGGCAAACTAAAAAAAAATAAAAGAATATCAAATGTCTTTGGTATACTGATTGTGAATAATACCAGGAAAACGGTGAAAGTGTCTGAAAGTTTTGAAAACGTATAAAATATGAAAACTCCAGGTTGATGCACAAGAAACTAATTACATTATTTAAAAGGTATGAATTTTTAACAGCGGTGTAACACAAGAGTGTTTAACTTTAGTTCGAATGATAATGAGGATTAAAGGGATTACGTGTTTAACGTTACAGTGCCGCCCAATCCGTTTAAACAAAATGCGAACTGAAACTTTTGAAAGGCAGTAGCTGCGATTCTCGGGATAAAGGTATCTGGAAAGGGACGCTCGTAATTGCATGCGGTTTCGTTTTTGTTGAGGGCATACGGTTTTGGGAAGAAAGAACCTTTTTTTTTTAATAAGGGGAAAAAAGAATTAAAAATATTCTTTCCTACTTCGGAGTGCGAATTACGCGTGCGTCACGTGGCGAATTTCGGAGCGTAAAGAACGCACTCCGTTTTTTTTTTTTTTGTTTTTTTCTTTCGGAACGGATCTTCCCTCCACCATCGTTGCTGTCTTCCTTTTTCGTGCAACCCGGCGCAAAGAGGATTACCTCGAATCCGCTCCTAAAAGCATCTCGACGAGCGACGATTTCCATCGCGAGGGGCCTCACCTCGCGCGGATGAGTGACCCGTTCCGCGTAGATTATCGCTCGATCGATCGCGGATTTGCGACATTTCGCGCTGCGAGATCCTCCCGGTGAAGTAACGAGCTTTTTTTTGTCGATAATCTTAACCCTAGAATCCATGATACATTTTTTTGACCTTCTAATCCATGACTGGGGGCAATATCGACCCCACGCTTTATTTGATCGTAAAACCGGTCCTACAGAAATAAAGGGCCTTTAAACCTACATGAATTTCTTCGTTTTTTAATAACGAAGAGAATGGTATACGGTAAATTTAATTTTACTCAAGTTTAGTTAGTGAAAAATCCATTTAAAGACTGAAAAACGCAGAAAATCAGCAAAAACCTCTTTTTTTAAACAAAAATTTGTATCTTTTTTTGTAATCAACCGATTTTAAAATTTCAAACGGGGTTTTAAAGAGGACACATTAGACTATTAGAAAAAAATTGTCATCGCTATGTTCTGTTCAAAAAGTATATTTATTTGGGACTATAAAGATGAAGAAATTCGCAAAGTTGAAATACGGAAAAAGTCGATGAAAAAACCATAAAAAATTGTATTTTAAGTATTATTTCATTTTTATTTGATACAAAATAGTAAAAAATATGAAAAAAATGAAACATTATATCGCCCAGCCATTTTCTGCGAAATGTCAATCTTCTTAGGCAACGGGATTTTTACCGACTAAATTGTGTGATATTTCGTCTTAAATAATATTTATGACTATTTATGCTCAGATTACGTAATAATACATGATATATATTGATTCTAGCGAAAAAATAAAATTAGCTTACCGTGACGAAACTCAAACGGCAAGTCACGACTGGGGTCGATATCGACCCCACGCCCGCTTTACGACTGTGCTACTTCACTGCTAGCGAACAACTAACGCTGCGCCCGACATAACCCTACTTTTAGAAAGTTGAAATGAATTATGGTTCAGGTCCTGAGTCGATAATGTCACTCGCTAGCTCAGGAGCGTAGTTCAAAGTTCGCCTGGGGTCGAAATCGACCCCAGTCATGGATTCTAGGGTTAATAATTTAGATCGAAAATATGTCTCCAGAATTCAGAAAATGTAAAACATTAGAGTGACATGTTACAAGAAAAGAATTAACGTAAATGAAAACAATAAGTATGAATTTCATTTCGAAGTTTCCAATTTTTTATCAACTATAATAATAATATGTATAATATAATACACGTGAGTGTAGATTTATTTACATTGCAATGATACATTAGCCGCTTATTTTTCATCGTATTACGATGAGTTGACTAATTTAAACAGCAAATTGATCAGATATTATTTCATAATAATAGTAATAAAAATAAATGCATAAAGAAAAAATAAATAATTTTGTGTTATCAGTTCGATTGACGCTGCGGACTCGATAAAAATCACAGTTTCCTAGCTCACTGTTTCGGGAAGGCACGCTTCCCCGAGGGAGAGCCAAGGCAGGCGATAAAATTTTACTGCCGCTCGAGGTGCCGGGAATATCGGCGAACCGAGGTTTTAACGCATCGTGGTCGCGATTTTCGCATGTACTTGCACTTTTCATCGACCGCGCGCGTCCTGGGGCATCTTGCGCCGCAGGAAAATCTCGACGGTCGGACGGAATTCAGAATCGGGGATGTCTCGCCGTTCCGGAAAATTCAATAAAGTCGCGGGAACCTTATCGTAAATTCACGTGGAGTACACGTTACGATTTCACCGAGAAATTGTCGTTTTTGCCGCGTGTTACATCATGCACGTGAGACGAGACCTACACAAGGTCCGATTCTGTTTTCTCCCGCTAATTCCACGAGATGCATTTTTCGCCACAGAACTTTTTCTCGTCGACCTCGCGGAGCGTTTTCGCGCCGCTTTCCACCTTCGACCGATTCCAATCGCGACTTCTTGTTATTTCCTTGAGTGCGTCTGAGCAACGAAAATTTTTCCTCGTCGACGAGTACAGGCGTAGTCTCACCGTAGCGTTTCCGAAAACGGTGAAAATCTTACGTTACGCTCGACTTGTGCTGCAACCGCTTCTTGTTTTTCCATCAAGCACATCGAGTGACAGGAATCTTTCTTGTGAATTAGTTTCGCTTCAATTCTCTACTCCGAAAGGAGATACTTCAAAAATACGTTCTTTATCTGATCAACATTACAGTTTATTATTTTTTAACTATTTTGAAAACTTTTTTCGTAGAAAAATGCAGTGTTTTATAATGTATGTATGGAAAACCGCAAAGATCGCTACACGCGTTACATCCTCGATCAAGTCACATCGCAACTTCTTGTTATTTCCTCGAGTGCATCCCGATTGAATTTTACGTCCCGACACGAGTTTCTCGATACAAGTATCATACGCTACGCGCTCAAAATCCGCGAAAATCTCCACGGACGTTACAACTTCCATCGAATCAAGTGCCGCGTACTTGTTATTTTCCTGAGTATATTCTGGCGATAGAAATTTCTCTTCTCTATAACGCCTTACAGTAAGCATATATTATATTATCGAATTAAAATGCATGAATTTCTTGAGATGCACAAGATCAAGTAATATTTTTACAGACCTATTGTGCTTTAGATTAATTTTATAATTGTAACCAAGATAAAATTAAAAAACATTACTTATATAATATATATAAACGATCATAAATTTTAACAATTTTTTCAAAAATCTCTAAAAAATAATTTATTGAAGAATTAAAGGAGCTGGATAATCTCAATCAACAAATTATATATTTATAATATCAAGATTGTATTATTTCATCGATTTCTAAACACATTGCAATTCGTACTGTTTGTAGTATTTGCTTGTTTGCTCTTCGCGTGGATGATTTCTATTTTTACTTCTGTGAACGACACACGATTCCCGCAGGATTCCGTAATGATCTTTTTGGCGTTTCGTGTGGCGCACCGTCCTCGCGGCAGGTTGATCGAATCGGCGAGACCGGAATTTTTTCGCGGTAAACGTAACACGATAGCTCTACGTCCGGATCCAATACCGCGCCAGACACTAGGAAGAAAAAGGGAGAAGCGTAGAGAATGCCGGTATGATCCGACGAGTAAAAAAAAAAGTAGAAAAGCAGAGAGAAAAATGGAGTAGCGAAGCGGGTGGTGAGAATTCGATGGAAGTAATCGTAAGCTTCGCGAAAAGATAGACACGGAAAATTAATTTTGCGCGTCTAAATAACAGAACGTTACACTGGTGATACGATTTTCGTTACATTCTTCCTTTCTCGAAAAAAGAAAGTAATCGCACAATCCAGCTCCTGAGATAAGAATTAATAACGTCACGCGACGAAGGAACGGAAGTTAGTTAGCCGAGTTCGCATCTCGTCGAGTCCAGATTTCTTTTTTAGCGATATAGAAAGAAATGGCGCACCTTTCTCGCGCCACAAACTCTATCCTTGGATTAAAGAGAGTTACGACGCAAACGTACTTGGCCGGACGGGGGGGGGGGGGGTGGGTGAGCTCGGGATTAATCTCGTCGCTGCCGGAGGAATCCCGGATCCGGGAGTTTATAAGTGCGACTGCGGCTGACAGTTATTAGGGACAGTTATGGGGGTGCCCATGGGCGAAAATGCGAGTATGTCCCGCGGCCTTCTTATTCGCGGCGCTTACTTTATTTCAGTCTTCCCCGAACGTGATATCGAGCCGGTGTCCTCGTAGAGATATAGAGTGCGCGCGTTCTCGTGTAGAAAATTACTATCCTCTTTGTGCTCGACGCTCGGTGCCAAAAGCGATTTAGCCAACGACGCCGGAATCATCCTGATAGCTCCTGACGGCCAACGAGCGGATTGAAAACAACGTCGTTCCCGCATATCGCTCAGTCGTTATTCCGCGGGAAGAAAATCCTCGAAGAAACGGCGCGCGTTGGTACGCTGAATGGAGCGCCTTTAAACTAAAAACGCTAAACGGATTTTTTCCGGACGAGATATTCGTCGATTACGTTGTCTTTCACGGTTCTAATACATTTATACATATCGTAAAATATCTAAATCTAAAAAATTGATTTTGCAGTTACTGTAAATGTCGATAAGAAACGTAACTTCGAAAATTTTATTTCTTACATAGAATCAATAGTTTTTCGGAAATTTTAATTTGCAATTATGTTCCGCAAGTAACGATTCCAAAAATACATTATACATACATACATTACATTCCTGTGAATAATCACAAAGATAATTCACTGTTCCGAAAGCTAAACAATCAATCTTATCCTTTGATCTGATGATAGAAAAATTTACAATAAACACACGCAACGCTATTCTACTTCTACTTCCGAGTCACAGAATAACGATGAACGACGACTTTAGCTATAAACTGTATAACTGATTGTAAGTATAGTTCGCAAGTTTATATCTATTTCAACATCGTGTGAGAGCAGCCGTGATGCAAACGAGAAATAATGTTCAGTTATCAAGACATAAATAATCAGGAAAAATTCATACATAAAAAAAGCTGCTGAGAGCGTATTTACGTATATCGAGCTTTCAACTTTTATTATTCCCAAAAATAACCACCTGAAAAAAAATTGCCAAAGCTAGATGCAAACTCATCGAAAAGCTAATATTTATAATTCCGTATAAACTAAAATCGCTAAAAATGGGTTATTTTACTTGCTGTCGTTATAAGCTTGAAAACATTGCGTAAAAAAAAAATACAAAATTGTTATGGCATATACAATTCTATTTAATTGTGTTTTTTTTATTTTTGAGCAGAAAAATCATACTAATATTTCGGGGATATTTTGAGAATATGTATTTTGATGCACAGTATGATATCGAGAGAGAGACAAGCGCAATGACTGATTAAAAAATTGAGAGAACTAGTGGCTGAGGCAGATGGAACGAAAGTGTAGCGATTCGGCACGAGGTGGAGACACAAGCCGATGCGCAGAGATGCGCTTGCATCCCTTTGCGCTCCGAGGAAAAGTTTTCCTTAAAAATTATATTTTATATATTTTTTATAAATTATTTTGCAAATTTCTATAAAATATTCATTTATTATGAATGAAAGCTATCTTATCGTCTGCTATTTTTTAGCATAATACATTTTTTTGGACTATTTTGTAATTTATTTTTTTAAATCATAAAATAATAACTAAAATGGAGAACTTTACTTCATCATTACGTTATCTAACTAACTGCGGATTCAATATTTTCCGGAACACCCAGTATACCGTGTTAAGGTTCTGCTAATTCACGTCTACTCGGATTAATGTTCGTACGGACGAAATTGCTGAAATTTCCCGTATATTCGCTATACCGCGTAATTCACTGCGAATTTCATGCCAGCTATTTCTGCATTTATATACCGTATACTGTAGCCAAACAGGGCTGTATCAAGAACGATCTAGTCGTGCAACCAACACGTGAAATACGATGAAGAATATAACTCTTTTTTGCTATATTATTTTATCTTATATATACGACATTTTGAGTCTACAGTCATTTATATAACTTTAAAAACTGTGTATTTCTTATCGGCGATATAAAATTATTACTAGAATCAGAATTCAAAAGTAATGGGCGATTTTTAATAGCTATACATGAATTTTTAGAGAATGGGGATAACAAGAATTGAATAAAGTAATCAACTAAATAAGAAATAAAAAATAACAATAAAATTTGATCATTTTTCTACGTTGCTGTCGCGGACTATCAGATTACACTTTTGCTTCGTCGCTCTCGCTAATTTTTTTTCGATTACCTAATATTCACCGCAATTAAAAGCTTTTCTCCTTATGCAGAAGCGAAAATGGTGCAGAACGAATAGTTTTTAGTGGAAACTGACGAATAATTCGCGTCGATTCGTCCCTGTGGCTGGCGAAACGTTGCGGACTTCCTCGTCGTGGCGATTCCACTTAAACCGAGTTTACGACTGGCGGGAACCAGCAACGTTTACCCGATGGACACACGAGCCCGGGCTTTATCACTCGTTAAGCCCATCGCGATTAGTGTCCCCCGCGGTCCGGCCGGTCGCGTGTGTGTGTTCGTCCGTCCCACCTCTTCTTTCTTCTCTTCCGACTGTAGAGGAAGTACTTTTATGACTGGGACAGAGGAAGAGTCCGCGGATAACGGGCGATTCCTACGACGACGAGACGCATTTCGGGTAACCGGAAGTTCCGATACGAGCGCACGTTAAGTGCCCATCTACAATAGGTGTTTTAAGCCCTAAGCCCTAAGAAATTGACCAATCACAGTCAATTATTCTCCTCAAATTCAACTGTGATTGAACAATTTCTTAAGGTTTAGGGCTTAAAACACCTATTGTGGACGGGCACTAATGCGATGTCGCGCGTGATAAAAATTTCTTATCTCTCGTCGCGCGGCCTCGCGTTTCACGAATGCGTATTCGCGAATATTGACGCGTTTATTATTGAGATGTGGCGTGTCGAAGATGTAGGATATACGATGAAATTATTGATCGCCTAAATAGTTTACATACAAATAATGATTGACGTTGCAAATAATGTTTTTTTCTGAGGCGCTGTTTTATTTTTCGATTCAACCAAAACGAACATTCGACATCGATTTTTCGTTCCATCAGCGGTCGGGATGTAACAGTTGCATATCTCTTTAATGTCTGTGCACGAAAACATCCCTTAAAGTAGCGGGAAACAAATCCTTTTCTGTATCCTATCGAACACATCGACATGATAGCGTGAGTTGCCTTTTCCGCTGTTTTTTGCCGTTCCGTTTTCTGCTCATTTTTCAGTTTCTCCAATTCCCATCAAGACGCGCGAAGTTCCGCCGAGACTGCGAGAGCGCGAGTGGCATTCCTACCGCGTTTCTTTTCGTTTCTCTTCTCCTTTCTTTCTTTTCTTCCTTTTTTACTCCGCGATTCTCTTTTTCGCGACTCTCGAGGCGTCGGCGAAAACAAAGCGGATTCCCTCGCGTAATAAAGAGACTTCGCTCGGCGCAAAAAGGCTTGACCGTTCGCTTCTTTGCCCGTCATCTCCTTAGCGATTCAGTCTTACCCCATCTTACCCTTCTCTACCACCTCCTTTTCCTTTTTCTTTCCTTTCTGACGGGGAATCTTGTATCGGAATCGGAGAAAGGCTTTTCGCGGCTTTATGTCCGACATTTGCAATTTTAAACGACAATACTCAGGAACTTGCATAATTATTGTTCCTTGATGCATCCTGCAATCCGTTTTTATTAAATTTAAAGGCACTCGAATTAAATTAGCACGTCAATTTAAAAATTAACACAGAAACAGTATACTTTCCAAATTGCAGATCCATGCATCCAGTAATCGCACGGTATCTAAACTGCGCTGGTGTTCTCTCTGACTAAATGTCTTTGATTCACTTCGGAAACTTGCGTACATTCATATTTTTTAACATCCTAGAATATCCATCTTTTACCTGCACTTTTAGCCAGAGGCGGCCAGATGGCTAACACCGGGAGAGAGAAGGGGCGGGAACGCGAGATGGTTTTCGCAATCTCACGGTGGCTATAATTCAAATCCAAACTTGTCCAATTGCCCGCGCTCGTCGCATTATACCGCCGACTTAATCCAAACTTTCGTCGTCGCCGAGGTTAAAGCGAAATTCAGAACGGCGGCACCATCGTTTGTTGGGGACGATCGTCCGTGTGTGCGTGTGCGTTTCCGCGAGCGGAAATATATGCCGCGCGAATTTCTTCGTCGTTTTCCCGCGAGTACGCGCTCGCATTTCGCGACTCCGACGGTCGGGAGTTTTCGCACCATGCGCAAACGGAGACGGGAAGAAAATTACGTTGCTAAATTACCAATCCTATAAGCACGACGAGATCGCAAATACGCGCCCCGCGACTTCAACGCGAAAACGGAACTGCGGCGCAGCAACTCGGAGGTCGAGATGAGAAAAGCGAACGAATAGTCACGGCGCGCGCACGGCGCATGCAAATTAATTCGCGTCTCGAAAATGCGAGCGAATTGTCCGTGATAAATAACGACTACGGCGTCCGACCTCGACTCGGTTTCCAGATTAATAAGCGATTGCGAGGCGTGGAATAAGATATAAATAAATGTAGTTAAAGTAAAATTTCTCGTAAAATATTCCCGTCTCTATTAACGATCCAAATAAATTCTGAAAGACATACGTTAAAATCTCGTAAAGGACGCGGATTTGTTCGTATAGAAGTTGGATATCGAGAAAAAGTGGTATATAGATGTATTCCGGGTAGTAATTCAGAGCTTGTAAGTCTGTTTGAATATAAAATAAAATACTCGCTTTGTGCCATCTCAGCCAAGTTATTTTCGCGATAAACAAGCAATAACCAGAGAACCGAAACAGTTTTGCCATATAAAGATAAAGTTAAGCAATGTTACTTAAAACTTTTCTATCGGCCAATTAAAATTCATATACCTAGGCAAAACTATATTTCAAAAACATTTTAAATAAGCGCAATCAAACAACTGAAATTGCTGTAGAATAAAAATTTGTTTTTAACAAGACCATATCATGTAGCTTACGATCTTATGGAAAATATGTATTATACGTCACACTGTTCAAGTTTTTCCATTCAACTGCGGAAATATTAACTTGTACATTGAAAGACAAATGTGTGAGAGAAAGGGGGGAAGAGAGGAAGAGAGAAACAGAGAGTTCAGACTACCAGCAGCAGCAGCAGCAGCAGCAAATACGAATCGCGCGAGTGTCAACAGACGTCAGCGGGCGCCTCGGGAGAAGAGAACTGCCGTCGTCGTCATCATCGTCGTTGCCTATCCGTCTGCCCGTTGCGCTAACGAGGAACTCCTTTAATTGGGCGTTAACCCGCCCGACGATACGCGAAGATACACGAAACAAACTTTTATCGAGAGCACGTGGGATTTGAGCGTGGTTTCTCAGTCGATTTGACAAGAACCTTAAAAGGAGAGAAGGAGAGAGAGAGGGGGGGGGTGGAGAGACCGAAACAAAAAACAATCTCGCGAGAACCGGAACGAAGAACGGCGTTAATCCCGTTCGCTGTCTTCCGCCGAAATAACGAGTTCGAGTGAGTCCGCCGTCGTCGCCGCCGGTAATTGGGCAAATACAGTCATTAGCGGACGCACGGTAAAGACCGCGAGAAGAGAGGGAGAAAGACGGAGATTCCTCAAACCCGAAACTACGTATAATTTCGCTCCAAAAGAGGCTTGCTCCGTTTTTTCCTGATCACCTTTCTGTATGAATCGCGCTTTCGAAGAAAAATGGAAAACATTTTTTTCAAATAAAAATATTTTATAGTATTTAGCGTATTGTCGGGTACTTCTTAGGCAGGAATATCGGACTTGCGATTATTCTTCCAATACGCGCTTTATCGACTTTTAAGATTAAGGAACTTTTCTTTGAAGATATATATCAGCAGTATCTAATTTTATAGCGAATTAAATCTAGGTCAGTTTAAAAGTATTAAAAGTGCACAAAGAATTCAATTAGAAAGGGAGATAGATAAGAAACATAACTGTATTATCGCACGAATATCTGCACTTGTAGAGTTGTATCAGTTTAGATTTGCTCTAGTTTTCTGAAATAAACCAATTATATTATTTATTTAATTTATTTTATTAATTTACTTTGTAATTCTTTCACAAAAATTTCTGATCCTTTCAAGCAACAGTCGGGATAACGCCCGAAATAATAATGGGCACGGATATGTTTAATAATGTGTTACACAAGCGTGAGATTTAACGTTGGTCTTTATGATATGACGTTGGTTTAACCAACGGAATACAAACAAAGATTATTCCATCACGTTCCTAAATACGCGCCCAATTAAGAAGGCGCGTGGATATGACTTTACCTTCCCACGTATAGCGTTGGTTGCGCGTTGCCGTTTCCGGTGTGCGGTGGCGCGAAACGAACCAAGCGGCTAGTTGTCGCATTATATCAACATTAGCTTCGCTCACTCGGCTCGTATCTCCCGGTTAAATGATACGAACCCTACTAATGTAGGAGCAAGGAACGCGAGCGCCGAAGGGAGAAAGAGCTAAGCTGAGTGACGAAGGGGGAAGAGGCGAGGGAGAAACTAGTAGTACACCGTTGCGCGTAAGAGCTAATGCACCAGTGCAGGTTATTACTGCAGTTTACAAACAGCCGGCAGAACGGTAATGCAATCAGCAATGATACAATCACGCGTGTACCATTCCAGTAACTTCGGGGCGAGCGCGGGTCGAGAGATGAAGCAGGGGGTTGGGAATTGGAGCGATGTTTCACAAAGGCCTCGATGAGCACGCTATACGACATTGCTACCCCTTCCGTAAACTCTATAGCAGGTAAAGAGGCTATTCGGAACAAATGTGAAAGCGTGGGGACAACCGTGTTTCGACAGCGACAATAGTAAGAAAGAATAGTGTGTAAATCTTAAAAGTTTAAATTATGATTTGTTGTCCCGGCGCGGCGTTTCGAAATTTATTTAAAACACGTACGTTTATTTGAAACGTAAGAAACGCGAAATTCTTCTTTAGCGATAATTTCTCTCTTCGTTATATCTTTTCAAATTTTTAAAATATTACTGGTTAAGTGAGAACTATACGTAAAATGATAATTTTATATATACATATTAAATCGCGTTTATTATGTGGTGATGAATAAAGTTTTGTTAATGAATTGCGTGCGAATTGTGTTACTCGCATCAACATTATAAAATCATATATTTGATAGAGGAGGTTAATTCACGGTTTGATAATGCAAAGTTTTGAATTACAAATTATTAGAATTATCACTGCGCGCTTGTATCTCTTCCCAGATATTTTACAAAATTTTCCGTCGGCTGATACGCGTAATTCGCGATAATTAATAATTAATTATTTAAACAATTAATACATTCATCATGTGCAGAATACTTCGTTAAATATCATTTTGTCGCAATTTCCTTTATTTCACACTAAATTTTACATTAATTATAGATCAGGAAATTTGAAAAACGTTAAAATTTAATTTATAGAATTGTAATTCCCGTCAGTAATTAATTTAATTGTTATCTTTTTGATTACAGTAACTGTTTACTGTAAAATGCTTTAATAATGAAAAATAATGAATCGCTCATTATCGCGTCACATGTTACAATTAAATATTTTTTAATTTATTTTTCTTCATGGATATATATTTACGTAATTATATTTATATATTATTATTCAATGTATACATCTAATTTGCGGGAGGTTTTGATCATCCTGCGCTTATGATTGTCTTAACCCTTGTCTTAACCCTTCAGGTCCTGCTTTATCTAAACATGGTCCCCGCAACGAGCCCGCGATGAGAGGAATATGACGAGCGCCTCATGAGCTAACGGTTTATGCAACGTAATGCAGCTACGTAACTACATATGCGCTTCACTTCCATATAATACGTTCTGAGGTATATATCCTTAGTATATATGTCTCATTCTCTATACGTATACAGGGTGTTTTGCAGCTGCTGACTCGCATTATTTTAATGAGGATTTATTTCTACGAACGATCCCGAGTTGATTCTTTGTAGACTTGTTTTTGTAACTCCCTTTCTTTATTCCTGATATCAACTTCAAACAGGATCAAATATCTCGCTGAATAAATTACGTATTGAGATTAACACTAAATTTAAAATACTAAAATTTGATACTTGTATTCATGAATCTTGAGGGTTGAGAACTTCTCGATTTTCTATCTGTAATTAACAATATTAGTATCCGCTTGTCATTGAGATCGGAAGATCGGTACAACCACGCAGTCTGTCCACACAGACGCGCAACTACAGTGCACCAGGTAGATGGGACGAAGGGACGTCGAGGATCATGAGAACATAACTCTCGCAGAAAAGACTCAAGGCGACCTCATCTCTATGTTAATCTTCCCTCCTCCTCGCGAAAACTCCCCGCGCCCTTAGCTCGAAGCGCTCCTACGAAGGAGGAGGACCAGTGAATGCGTCTTCCTTCTCCTCCGTTCGCGCGGCTCGTTTGCGGCCTCGAGGCTAGCCGGTTAGCCCGGCTTCAACTTGGTGGACCACACCGACGCGAACGACTCCGCAATATTTGTTCGCGCGACTGGAAATAGGATACGCGCCGAGTGGCCGAGTGCCGTTCGCGATCAGTATCGTGGGCGACGGAGAACGAGGATGGACAAGAATTAACAGAAAAATTGTTAACAGATAAACAGCCTCGACGTTGTCCTTTAGTTTTACTTTCCATCCGTCAGGGACGATCTCTAACGTTGCATCGATCCGATATTTTTTCATTAATTTTCTAATTGTTAAAAAATTATTCTGTTAAATTAAAATAAGCAGGCTAGAAACAGAATTATCTGCAAGATTTGATGCGTGTCAGTTAAAAATTAATGATTAAAAATTAAAAAAGGTAGCACTATATAAGAAATATTAGATTCACGTTCACGTTCTAGGTATAAAACTAGGAGTTAAAATGCTTTATAATTAAGACTTTCGTAACTTAATTTCATGATTAACACACGTGCCTAGTAAATCACGCACGAGAATGCTGTATATGTAGTGCATGTAATAAAAAGAAGTTCTAGGTCGAAGAGATGACTCCCCGCAAATGAACATAAATATCAATAAATGTTGGCGTATAACAGGAGGAGGGAATCTTTCGGCACGGTCGTCGGAATTAAAACGTGTGCGGCGCCGACGCACATCTTTATGCGCTCGCTCGCGCTCATATATTATTTACGGCGAGGATTTTCCCCGGGCGCGCGCGTTACGTGCGGAAATTATAGCGCGTAGGTGTCCGCCGTTTCTCGATGCCCCCGTAGACTTACGGACCGTTAAACTCGACGAATTTACGCACGCGTCTTTTCACGATGCTGTTCGGCACCACGGCTCACTTTATTATCATATGTTTCGCGCCTACGCCAATAAATCGCGTTTAAACAGGATGGTTCGCGATATACGTGTCAGAGACTAGCAAGATCGTATCAAATACAGAATCTTTTATAGAGATGAAATTTTGCGAGAATACTTTAATTTGTAGTCAAGCTTTTCTTTGCAGAAATTTCAGTTGACATGATAAAATTGCGAAGTAACATGGTCGCATAAATTTAGAAACATAATGTGTAATAGCCAGAATTTTATTAAAATTAATGATAAACTTTTTATGAGAAATACTATCGTCATTTCGAGTGATTCTATATACATCGAGCAAGGAAGAATAAAGTATGATATTCATGATATTGATCGACATATTTTAGGAGCCACTCTATATGAATCTTAACCTTAGAACTTCGGGGGTTATCGAAAGATCAATGATAGCGTAGGTTCAGAAAGGAATGGGAAAGAGGAGGGGGGGCGAGAGGGTCAGGAAAGCTCAACGCGATATGAGATATGAAATTATTTACAAGCCCGGCCAATAAGCTATCAGAAAGCTATTAAAAGTTTTCGCGATCTAGAAATAACGTCTGCACCCGGTGGAGTTCCCCCCCGGGGAATGATCCGTCCCTCTTCCTCGCAACTCACCCGTCCACTCTCTACCCCTCCATAACGTCTCTAACGGCGCGGGAGGGATGCGTGCCATCTGAGCGACTTTTTTTCTTCCCTATTTCCAGCGCTTTTCTTCTGGCTGCACGTCACCGCCGCGCCGCCAGAAAGAAAAAGCACTTCCGGCGTCCAGCGTTGAAACGCGTTCGACGGAAACCACCACCGCTGCGGCCAGCGAAGATCCTTCGTCTTCTTCTCTTCATTTTCTTTCTCGTGCAACCATCTCGACGGGCGATTTCTCTTTTCATGCAGCAAGCGCTTCGTAGTGTCGGTGGATTGTCTAAATCAAGGGTTCTCAACCGGCACGAAATCGAGAAGATAAGAGCAGAAGACGGAGCAGGATTTCGTCGAGTTTGTCGATCAAATAGCTTGCGAGGTTACTAACATAAACATTTAACATGATCTGAATTTTTGGGTTACTGATAGACCCTAAAATATCAGTGGTTATCTATTTTATTCATCTGATTAAATTTATCTCCTTTCATTTATTTTGTTTAAATACATTCGACGATGCTATATATCAAACGTATATATTAATTTTTACATATATAAATTTTATTCGTAAAAAATTAGCACAAGATAGAACAGCGAGGACTTTTTCATTCTTTTAAAGGCGGTTAAAGTACTCCAAATTATGAACTGTCGTTTCGCGTTGAAACTTAGTTTCGTAAATATCGGAATATCGAACTTCACATAAATTCGGAAATCGGAATCGTGAAATGCTGAAATTGTCTATTATTCTTTTTTTTACATAGAAATTGCTTCTCGTTTCCGTCGTTATCAGTCCAGCCCATTTTGTTTTCCACAATAGCATCGTTTGCGCATTCTGTCGAAAGCGATTATTAACTCACTCTCTTGTTTCCCTCCGTTGAATTTATTTTTTCCGTCGTGACCATTTTTTTTTTTCGAGGAATTAAAATTTAGCCAAAGACTATCTCGCGAAAAAAAGTTCGCTTGAAAAATGACGTGGATAAAGGTTTAATGTCTGCAATTATTTACGTCGCTGGTAAAACGTGTTGCCGGGTTTTGTATCTTTCATGTGGAACGAGGAATAGCACGTAGCGTAGTTCGAATGGTCGGCTATTCAGATTCAAATTTCGATAGGTCGTTCGAAGCACCACCGATTCATATTCGATCTGGCCCGGACCTTCGTTCACGGACATCTGGACGATGCTGTGTGAAATCGAATGCGTCGTTGTTCGTATACGATAAACAAACCAAAATCCGATTTTGAAAGAGTACACTTTTGAAAAAGGGAACAAAAAAGTGTTAGAGAAATTCAACAATTTAAACGAATGACCCAAATAGTCGCAAATTCTAATATTTAATCAATCTTTTTTTATCACGATCTCTCTTTTATCTTTTCCGATAATTTTCAAACTATTTCAGTTCGTGATTACGTTTATAAAACCAAGTTACATAAAAAATTTAATTGGCTAATTAGTTAATTGGAATTCTTTTCATTTTTCCAGTAAGTCTTAATAAAGCAAGATAAAGCTTCGTGTTTCACACGAGTCACTTCTATAACCCGACGAATTTCGTGCGCGAATAAAGAACAATCGAGATATTTTGGCAATCTAGTCGGATCATCTCTTACGAGAGGGTATCGATACTCCCGTCACAAACTCCACAATTACTGGATAGAGAGCTCAAAGAACGAATGGGGACGACATGTTTCGGTCGAAGGTCGCGCGAAAGTGTAGAAACAAAGTTGGTACCCTCGTCGTTATCGAAATTCCACGAGGGACATCTCAATCTCTCCGTTATATGTCTCCTGGCTATTTCACTCACGTGATAACTATTAATTCCCGTTCTCGCCTCTAACGCTTCGCTGGCAAAAAAGACGAAATCGAAAAACACATCACAATTCCAATAAACGCAGTTATTAAACTTAAGAATCAATTATAGGAATTTTTAAATTAATAAGTAAATTAATTTAATTCCCTACAGAGTTTTCTGGTGTCTTGCGTTGAAAATCGTCATTAAACACATATGACTTTGTATATGTGTTTAATGTTCTCTCTCTTTCCTCATTTCTCTTTCCCCTTCTCTCTCTTTATATTTCTTATACGCTTCGCCATCATATTTTCTGCTTTCCATCTTTTTCTTTGACCGCTTTCGATAGTATCGCCAACATCGCACCCGTACATCACTAACGAATTTTCATTCAAGTTTATCTCTGAAGACGACTGATTATTTCAAATATCAGTTAAGGCATTTTCTTCAAAGTAAAAAAAATTTTTTTAAATTTATATTACATCTAGGATATTATTAGGAATATAAATCTATCGTTCTGCGCTATCTCCCTGTGACTTTCTCTTCTCTTTTTTGTCCTCTGCTGATACGCGTTTTACCGTAACTGTTTCACGACAGTTTAGGACACGTTAATTACGCATTTGTTCAGGGATTTGCATGCGTTACTCCTGCCCCGGAGGGATAGAGAGAATTCATGTCCATAGTGTGTACAACGATTCGTTACGGGACCTTGCGCCGTTCGCGCAATCAACGGTCCAATTGGGATCACGATCGATATGCGCGTATCTTAACAATGCAACGCGTCATTGATTATATTTCATGAATCCGATAATTGCACATCCGTGCATTTCTATCTGTCTCTTTCACTCGATCTTCTTTTTTAATTTTCTACTTAACTTAATAAGGTATTTAACTTAATATTTATATTACTTGAAGCTCGAAAGACATAAAATCTCCGTATAGAGACTTTATAGTTATTATAGTCATACATAATTGATAATTATTGTGTGTGTTTGTTTTATACTACATAATGCATCGTAGACTCCACACATTTTCCTGCATTGTGACGAGCAACTAGCACGGCTCACTAGGTTACTGGATTGCAATCAATCGCGGTCTGATAACGAACGGCACTACTCCCAGGTGCGTTTCGGGAAGCGAAGACAAATGCATTTCTCTCTCTAATGCTGCATCCTGCGCTGCACCCGATCCCTTTTCCGCCGCCATAGTGAAACTAAAGAGGAAATTATATATCACTCTCTGCATCTCTTTCCCTCTCTCTCTCTCTCTCTCTCTCTCTCTCTCTCTCTCTCTCTCTCTCTCTCTCTCTCTCTCTCTCTCTCTCTCTCTCTGCTATTGATGATAGTTCTCGCCGCAAAAGTATATCTTCCGCGATGCTTAGCATAAAACGCAACTCAGTACACTGTATATAGTGTGAACTATAAAATACTTTCGCACGTTCTCTGCGGACACTACTGCGGTCCCCGATCCATCACGCGGCCTGCGTGTATATAATTACGCTGTACGAGCTTAAGTTGCTCCTTTTTAATTAGTCTAATATTTCAACTTCCGGAACGAGAATTAATACTTGAAACTCTCTATTCATTAAAAATGCGTCATTGGTGAGATATATTTGAAATGTAGTCACGTTTCAAGTATCAGTTTATCGTGGCGAAAATGACAATCTTTATTAGGGCGGCCAACAGAGCGATACGAGAATCGCATGAGGATCATTACTCTTCTGTTCCTATCTTCTGTTGCGTCATCCTTATGCGAAACCGCAGGATCCGCGACTGAAGGCGACTCCGTGGCATTCCGTGGCAGTGGGTTAGTGGTCCGTATAACCGATCGCGCAGTAACTCGCGTTAAGTCCTGGCGCTCTCAGGTGCGAGGTTTCGGCGGGCGAAGACAAATGTGCTCCACCCTCCCCGCGCGAACGAGTCCTTCTTCCTCCGCGCTGGGCGTTGGAAAATTACGTGTTGCGCGTTGCGCGTAACGAACATTAAAGCCGGTAACATTGTTCACGTGGGATTAGAGCTAAAACCGCGAGATTTCCTTCTCCGCGGCGTGGAGGACACCGCTGTAGGTTTCCTCCTCAATGAATGTCGGCCGATTCGTTTCGCGACACATGAATTTTCTTGATAAATCGACTTCGAAATTTATTACTAACGAAATTTATGACTCCCGAGAGATGGAAAGGAAAATAGGATAATTCTCCTGAATTTGTTGTAGGAAAGTGACACACATTCGAGATCTTTAAACACATATTTGTCAAGAAATATATATGGAAATTTGTGAACGAAAAGATAAATGAAAGTAAAAACGAGCAAAATAGCAAAAATAATTTATAAAGATGAAAAGAAAAAAAAATAAAGGAGAGCGAGATGGAATATACGTGCTGTTTCATGCCGAGCGAAGGCGTGAATCATCGTAGGGTTCTTCGATAGAATTATTCTGGCTTTCACGGAGCCGGATATCATTAGAATCGCGGCGAATGATGCCTTGGTCCAGTGATTGCGAATGCAGAATGGGATGATTTGCATGACGTCGAACTTAATATGTAAATCAATCGCATCAGCTCGTCCAGATCGAATTGCACATGTAGGTGGTCAAATGATATCCCTTTCTTACTCATCACACGATATACGTGGCGTAAAAGAACGGTACTATACCTATAATTATCTTGAAAATACAATAATATTCCCATTTTTTATTGAAAATAACATTCATATTAATATTTGTGAAATATTAAATATTTGTATTGAAGATGAAATTATTTCGGAGCTCCACTTTTACAAAATAATTTAAAAAATTTATATATATGGATCTTAAAGAATATATTCTACTTGGTTCTTTCTTGGAGAAAAATTTTTTTTTAAAAACGGCAACATGAAAGAGTCTCTCGTGAAATTAAAGGGAGATGATTTACAGATGCTACCCTTTCCTTCAGTGATACCTGAGCGGCCGTCAAAGGCATCATTAGGAAGAAAAGAGCTCTGCGATATTCTCCCCTTAAAATCCGTGGGACGGTAGACATTACGCACGATCGAGGGGAAACCGAATTTTCGGGGGAAATCGCATTGAAGATTCGTTTCCGCCTCGAGTGGACGTTCGTTCTTAAAGAATTTTTATGAAACCCGGAAACAGATAAAATTGCACCATTTGATATTCGAGAAGCCGCTTTCAACGGTGAATGACTACTTTGTGGTAAATATAGGAATGAGAATAATATTCATAATGTAGCTTTTTTTCGGAAGTTTTCACTGTCTCGAAAAAATGCGACTCTCAAGCTGGATTGGAACTTTCAATTGGAAGGCAATGCAAGGATAATTCAATATTCATATATCTTCAGGAGATTATATATACACGTTATTTGCCATTTCGTCTCGCGCACGGCTATGCTGCGAGCATCGAACGGATTGACTGACTAATATGCATCCCCGTTCGCCCACACTCGCGCGTATCACGTCGTATTAATTACGCGCGTTATTCGCGCCCGACACCTCGGATCGCGGATAAGGAACTTTTCATCGAACCTCTGGAGGCAGGGCACGTGGGCGTCGGTGGGCGTCCCTCGATAATAAATGTAATCCGACGAAGGAAAAGGCGGTGCGCGGTGAAGGATTCTCTCTTCGCCCTTTTTTTTTTACTTTTTTTCTCCTCGCCCGGATTCCTTCCGCACGAATCCTCTTTGGCATCCTCGCGACATCCGAGAAGCCGCCAAAGGGATCATTAGGGACGACGAAGACTGAAGAGAGACGTGATCCACCACTCTCCGGCACACCGTACTCCGTTCTTAACCTCGCGGCCAGAGGCATAGTGCCACTCCCGAGGCATAAAATTCGGGATCGGCTCTAAGAACGTTCCTTAAGTCTTTAGAGTCTTTGGAATTATCATGACTCTTCTTTCAAGACAATACATTGAATTATGCATTGAATAATCTAAGAGGAATGATAAATGTTTTTTAGATTTCTATAATGATTCTTTGACTAAAGATAATTTCTTATCAAAATTCTTATCAAAAATTTATAAAGAACAATTCATTCTTTTAAAGCGTTTAATATTGAACGCTGCCAAGTTTTGATGATTCTTTTTCGCAATTTTTTCCTCAATTTTGATTGAATTCTGTTTTTTAAGTTTTAATTTGCTAATCGTTGATTTACAAATCCTGTCGAAAAAGAGATTTTCTTTAACAAATGCAGAAATTGCGCCAGTCTGTGAGGCTTTAAGATACTATAGTAATCTATGAACTCGAGGGAAACACCTTTCACCTCCATCCGGAAAAGGACGAGACCGTCCCGATATCATCTCCCTCCTTTCTGCTTTTTTCTCTTGCTTTTCTGCCTCCGGATTTTCATTCTACGACTGATCCCGGCGATAAAACGCGCGCCGAAATCGGCACGTTCGGTCAGAAATTGGAAAGATCCTCCATTCTGTCGGGCTTCGACACGATGTAGGATTTACCGTCCGAAGGGAATAAGGATCGCGCCTAGAATCCTTCTCGTTTCATTCTGTACGGCAGCTCGTTACACATTCGTCGTCCCGCGCAAGAAGGAATTTCTTCTGATATTTCGTTCTTTGAGATAACAGTGCTTTAAGTGCGAATTAAAAATTTGATAGATCTTCGAGCTTCTGCATACTATATACATTTGCTATCTCAGTTATTTAAAAAATTAATCAAAGTATTATGAGACGTCGATGCAGTTCAGTATTCCTATCGCGATGACGATTCTATCGTGGTTTAAATCCGAAACACGACTTAAAATGAAACTTAACCAGCGTCGTCGATCGTAACCAAAGAAAGTTGCCGATAATTCACGTTAAGCACCGAGCAAACTCGAGTTATCCACTTACGCATGAATTAGGCGGGCCCAGCGGGACGCGTTAAGGGGAAACCGCGTCGAGAAACCGCACACCTTCCTTACGGGAGGGGAAAGTTCCTTCGTCTCCTCATCATCATCGTCGGTCGAAGAGAGATCTCGTTGCCGGGAACTTTCGGGACTAATTGTTATCTCGCGTCATCCGGTTGTCTGCTATCACTTTTCGCCTCCTTCTCCTTCTCCTCTTCGCATCCCATTTCATAGAAATGACTGATTCGTTGTACGTGTACCCGACCGGACGCGTTTCCCTGCCAATTTCATCACGGATCTCGTCACGTTTCTCGAGCCCTTTTTCTCTCTTTTTTTTCTTTTATCTCTCCTTAGGGCCCACCCGAAGGTCAGGGACCTCCCCCTGCGACGAAAATGCGTTCTCGAGCTTGGTAACTTGGCCTAAGTAAGGGTTCAATAGGATTTACCCGTTCACAAGCACAGAGATGTGCTAAGAGTGTTACGAAATATTCAAGACAGAATACAGCTGTCCGATACGCGTGTTAATTTAATGAGTACAAATATTAGTGTCATTAATAAAACGTTCTCGTTTCCTGAAAAGCGAGACCTCCCATTGCTTCTTTAACTCAAAGGAGAGTTCGAGGCTTTTTGCGTATGAGAATCATTTAAGTCCATATAATTTCTACACGTACCATCTTCTTTTTCAACGAAATAGTTCACGTATGAAAACGTCAAGATTCTCTCCGGAAAGAGATCGAAGTACTACCACTTCTTCGTGAAGAAGGAGCTCGGGGCGACGTTGAGTTTAACCGCATCGTCTCCTTGCTCCTTTTCCGCAGTCCTCGAGAGCGATCCTCGCAATCCGATCGATTCGATCGCAGGCAAGGAGGGCGATGGGAGACCGGTTGCAAGCAACCGAGCAATGCGATTGATCGAGTTACGGGGGCGACTCGGAGATCCGCGATCTCGTTTGTTGAAATCCGGAGACGGGGAACGCGGGTTCGCTTTTACGCGGAAAAATCTGTGTCATTCGTTTAACGGAGCCGCGCACCGGTATCCGGCTTTTCCACGGGATTGCAACGCGCTATTCGATTCGCTCCGTGAGCGAATTAATTTTATCCTTCGCTTATCAAGTTGCACGCGCGCTTTAAGACGGTTCTCTCCGGAAGAGTGCTCCCGTGAAGCTCAGCTTTCCGAGAAAGTCTGAACGTTGTTGATAGAAGAGTAGCCGCTTTCGTTATCTTCTTCTTACGTACCTCCCAATCGAAAAAGATATTGATTCTCCACGGATATTAAGAGTTTACTTCTTTAAATTCGGACACGCTAATTAAAATTTTTTTGTCTAAGAAATTAATGCGATCCGTTTCGATATTAACAGTTGCAAATAATAATACATTGGAAATATTTGTCAACTATTAGAGATAGTTATCCAGCATTTAATAAATAGTTCAATTATTCACATCTATAATAGTATAGTGCATCTATTTTAGGTGTAGGTAGAACAATCAGTCTCGAAAATTAACATATAGTTAACATATAGTTGCTTTGTTCCTAGATAATAATTTTCTCTTTTTACTATTTTTTAAATTAAAAAGAATAATGATCAAACAAAGAACAATCTAAATTATGATCATGGAAATCATTTCACTAACTTTCATAAAAAGATTTTGACGTGAACCTCAAAGAATTGTCACACAGCTATTTCGCCTAATATCAGCCGCAGGTTTCTCGCTCCATATCGCGGGATTCCGATAGTACGCGTCGCATCATACATCAGGGAATACGAATCCGTTTCCGATCGCGTTGCAAAGGAACGTCACGGCCGGCCAGCATCCATTTTATTGGTTGCCATTGGTCTCGATCGTACGCGTTCCGGCGCATTGGCTCTCAGCAAAATTCGGCCGTCCAGGCAGTGCCGTTATGCTCGGCCACCGCCGTTGATACGTCCGGCATGGAAATTATCGCGACTATGGCGAACCAGCATGTGCTTAACAGAGCTTAACCGAGCTTACGACCGACCTCTCAAAGGCCCCGATACCGTGAAAACGTATCGCTTCCACGGAAATTCTAAACCCGCATTTAGTGTACGTTGCGGTTTTATGCGTTCCAACGTCGCCTGCCGATTGCAATTTCGAATTTCTTTATTTAGTCTTTTCTTTTTATAATTCTATTTCCTGTCGAATATGAAGCGTTCAATGAACAAAATAATGTTTACTCACTATCGAACTATTTATTCATACTATCGAACAAAATAATATTTTGTCAAAAAATATAATGGTGATAATCGTATAGTACTTTGTAAGTTGATAAAAGATTTGTCTAATTTTAATTGATTTATAGATAAGTTTTATTACACGAATAATAATAAATTAAAACGTCGATAAAAATTTCCTGACTTATATATAAACTCCAAAATGGTATTATCCACATATCCAGTGTTACGTACATTTGATGTCAAATTCCCCTTGAGCCTTGTCATTTATTATCTAATAATACAGCACGTTTAAAAAAATACGGGGAAAAATTTTCAGTATTTTATAACGTTTCATAATTTAAGCGTGTATTTATTTTTACTTTTCATCTTTATACTCGGTTTTAAATAAATACAAAATTTTACGCAGAGAGAAACATTCGGAATAAAAAAATGTAGTTTTTAATTTCTCGAAATTAAAAATTATTATTAAATCACGTGAGAGCGTGAAAATTACGGTGGTCCAAACGGACGTTCCATGTCAATCACGTCTATTGAAAACGACAACTCGATAGCATAAAAACCGTACAACCTCATTAAATCGACGAAACTGTGCAATTACCGGGTTCGATTCTCGTCGGGATTGAATGACGGCACGATATAATTAATGATAAGGCTGACGTCAATGTCGACATAATGATATCATTTAATACGGTAATACGGCGCTCACGGCATTTTTCGTCGGGATACAAATTGATTTACGGGAGCGATTCATTTATGCGCCCGTAAATATTGCACGAAGGCAAATTGGAAAATATTACAGTCACCTAATTCCACGCGCGCGCGGTCCCGCGTAGTGTAACGAATTTTTTAAAATGAGAATTTCATTCCGCATTTATTTCTTTTACGCGAGCGCCGTTTCGCCGACCGACGCGAGATTCAATCTTTCGTACCGTATTTCGTACCGCAATAGCTGTGTCGCGCGTTAGCTCTCGATGGCACACTTTCTCCGTGCAAATTTTTTTTTAATTTCCTGCCTCGTCAGCTTTGTTCCGCGGCGGAATCACGCCTTCGTTCCCCGTAATCATTCAATTTATCTGCACGCCAAAAAACTAGGTCAAGAACGACTATATTCGAAGCGAAAAAAAAATATAATTTATTCGTAGAAGGAAAATGAAGAATGAAAACCGAAATATGAATATGCTCTTAAAAGCAAGATTGATTTGTAATCTCAGCAAATTAATATTTACGTTTATAGACTGAAAAAATACGGTATCAAACGAATATTTCTTTATAATTATATTAATCGCATATTACTACTACTACTATTATTATATATTGATATTTGTATTACATTGATTGCGTAATTTATAATTATATTGATCATCGATTTACGATTCGCACAGACCGTCAAGCATTTACAAAATATTTGTCAAATGCTCGATTTATCGCTTTTCTGCTTCACTTCGAATCTCTGTCTCATATTTCTACCTTTCCACCCTTTCTTTCTCTCCTATCGCCTATCTAATAATTTGCTGAAAGCTTCGCCAGTCAGCGTCACTATCCCATGGTCGATACATCTACCCCGCGTAACTTCGCGAAAGACCAAGCAGAAAGGGGGAACGGGTAAAAGGGTGAATCGCTCGAGCTCGTTTTGCGCTGCGCGCTTGGCGAAGCGCGACGTGCCGGGATTCGTTCCGTTTCGAATATCAAAAACAATTCGCCACCGGAGGGGGGCCGTCGCCGCCACGCGACCGGGAAGGGTTGACGGAGGCTTTACCGTGCCACTTCCGCCGTCGAGAGGGAGCGGGTGGATTTTAGGCGGACTGCAGTAATACGAGGGGCGATCATTCTCTCGGACGGAATGGCGACGGATATTAAAGCGCGTGTGGAACGTTGCTCTTTATGTCATTAAATACACCCACGCAGCGTGCAACCCCACACCATCCCCGTCGCCCTCGATTGTCGTCCTGCGTTCTGTGGGGGGGTGCGCGAATCACCCCTGCGGTGCGACGCGTTCAGGAGAAAAGTATTGCGGTTTGCAATTGATTTCGAGAAATTACGAGGGACAGGAAGGTCTCAGTTAATTATTAACTGTGCTCGTCTATATATGCGACGAATAACGCTTTTCGTTTAATTTTCATCAGTCCAGAAATCGGGGAAGATGGATATGATTCCTTATAACGAGTATACATCAAACTTGATTTTATAATCACTGTTTTAGCATTAACCGTAAATGAGGTAATTGCTGGTTCATGTTTGACGAACTCGCGATAAACTGTCATTTGAAAATCATATGATGTAATAATCAGAGCCACGTAATGGGTGTAAATTAATTTTTGATTAGCTCGACAATCCGCCGATTATATCCTGGATTATACCCCGGGCTCTGTACTTTGCGTTTATTTATTTATTAATACAACGCACGCTATTTGAACGTCGAAATACGTTTCTAAGGGAGAGCGGCGGAATATTTTCATTCGATCAGACGGTACGACGTTCAATATTTTATTTGCCGTTTGATGTTAAACATTTAATCGCGGCGGCACAATATTGAAACGCGCGGTTGCAATACCAATAATGGTCCACTTTCGGCGATCAAATTTGGAATGTACACGCTGCGAGTTCTATCGACGCGTTCATTCTCCGGGAACGCATTCGAGCAGCCAATATATTTCGACGCTGCCGAAATGCCGATCTCTCCGCGTCATTATAGACTCTAATTGAAGAGATTTTTTTCTCTCCTCGAAACTAGACAACGGTACGATTCAATTATCACGGTTGATAACAGCAATACACGTGGAAAAATTGAAGATTTAAAATCACGATAGCGTACCAAAAGTTCGTCAAGCATCGATTTTCAATGAGAGATAAATGGAATACCTTTTACTTCGTCAGTCAATTATTTAAGGTTCAATGCAATGCAAAAATCAAATGTCGTCAAGGATTAAACGTACGACTATTGCAAGTTCGTCCCGCTATCCTCCGTGAACGACTCATCCCCCGCCGTGGTTTTATTGCGTCGGAGATGGAGCGAGGAAAATGATTGAGTTCGACGTTTCGATGGCGGTCGGTGGTTTTCGATTGTTTCCGGACGAAATTAAGAGGCTTACAGAGACGAGCCCTCCGAATTGACCTCCCCTGAAATCGCAGCGATTTTCGGGGACAGCTCGAATCTCCGCGATAAATTCCTGCAATAAATTGCAAGACGGAAAAGCCCGAACGATAAATTGTACATCGTAATAAAAGATTTATCGAGCGTATGCGTTATTTTGTTCATCGCGCTACTCTTTCTCTCTCTCTCTCCTTCTCTCGCCGCATTTGCATAGCGATGATTTTTTTTGTTACTGCTCGTAAAAATATTGGAATATGCACTCGAGCATGAAGAATCTCTGTTTAACGCGATAGGCAAAATAACGATACATTTAGTAGAAATTTATTTAGAGATCAAATATTTTGCAACTGTTGAAATATCGTATAACTTTTAATAAAAATAACAAGTCATATATATTTTTCTATTTATTATTAAATATTGAAAAACATTAAATTATAAATATTAAATATTAAAACTGATGTGCTTATCATGAATTTTCTCGTTAATATACATTTATCAATTCGCATGGTTACTATTAATTACCAGTATTACCACATGCTATTTTGTGTAGTTAAATAAAGCGTATATTTTGCTACCAAAGTGAAACGAAATGTCGATCATCCAGTACAGATATTTCGCCGTTTCCTCGCTTTACTTCGTACGATCGTCACTTTGCTCAACCTCGCGCTATAACGCGAACACGCGAAATCCCACCGTAAAATTTGCTTAGACACGACGAAGCTTTACGATACTTCCGCCAATGCGAAAAGCGGGAGAACGCATGCCTTCCTTGATCGAAAGGAATGATGGCTGTGGGATGCACGCGGGGATTTTGCATGTTTTTCGTTACGATCCTATTGGGGATACAATATGTATTAAAGTTGATGAAAGATATGGTTGCTTGAAAAAAGAGTCACCGTTTAATGCGATAGGAAAAATAGCGATATGTTTAATAGAAATTGATTTAGAGATCGAATATTTTGCAACCGTTGAAATAAAATGGGTGAACTAAAGCTGTATAAATGTATATAAGGAATACTTATGTGAAATAAAATAACACTAAATTTTGATACAAATGGAAAATGTCTAAATATGTGACTAGGCTCACAATGATTTAGATATATGTATAACGGAGAAGAAAAGAGGAAGAAATGGGAAAGTAGTGAAAGTGTCAAATAAATATGGGAGCTATTGAGGAGGCTTTCGAAGGGTCTAAAAGATTAAAAAAAAGGGGGCAAAAAAGGGTTATTTTCCGATCATTGAACCAGGACTGTTTTTCGTCCTTCGAATTTTTTATTTCCTTTTCCTACCGTTAATCCCCTTGCCGTGAAAAAAGAGCACTTCCTCGCGCGACGAGACGCAAGAAAGATTCCTCTCGTTCTGCCGAATTCAATTCCAGAATTATCTGTAATAAATAAGCCGCTACGTCGACGTTGCCTTGCCCGAGTATGATTGGTGATTCCGTAGATTGAGAGCGGAAAAGAAATCAATCTCGGTAGTTCCGCCGCGTATCCGATTAAAGAGACCCGAAGGATTCGTGCCGCGAAAGAATCTTGGATCAGCCGCGATTTATTTTCGCCATCATGCTTTCTTAATCTCGGAGATAGCACCCTCCGAAGTCCTACGAGTTTCCGTAGCTCTTAATTACTTCAACTCACACAATATACCTATATCTCATAAATCTTTTTCTACATTATGTATTTTCCTTGTAATTGTTCTTGTAATAGATTATAAAGTTTTTTTTATACAAAATCATTCAGGAGTTGTGATTACAATTAATAAAACAATTTTTTTTTAATAAGCTCACTGTCGATTGATAGAGCTTAGCAACTGGTTTTACGTAATTACAGTTAAGAAAACATATATATTTGCCGTTATTATCAGCATGTTGTCATTATCATCATCATTATCATCCGCTCGTTTACACGGCGAGGATTCGTCGAAAGCTCTTAAGAGGCTGCCCATGTCGGCTGTGAAAGCTCCGGGTAATCTCGTGAGCGCAGAAGGTCGTCGACAAGCGCGGGAATCGCATCGTTCCTGAATAATTTAGCGCTCTCGAGCCGCCGTTCTCATAGTTATATCGGCGGTTTGTGTAGGCGAACGGTGTGGAAGTTCAAGCAGCAGGATCGGGCACGCTCAGTCGGAGACTATGAGTGACTATCACGTGGATATGCTAGGCAGAGTACTCTGCGGATCTCTATCTCCTTCTCTATTTCTCTTCGTCGCCGTTTCCCCGACTCCTCGCTCGCGCGACTGCAGTCGTTATCCGAGAGTTTGCGTCGAGAGTTTATCTTCTCTCGAGAGATATATCTGCCCGAAAAACTGTCGTAACGTTCTGCTTCCCAATTGTCGGACCGCATGTGCCGTAAAAAAAGAGTAGAAACTTATACTTGTGTACCACACGTGTCTTGCCTTGCTTTCGTGAAACTCTCGTTTTCGGACAAACGCGATAAAACGAGTATTTATATATGTTTCATTTTAGTGTAGTTCAGAATTTTTAATTACCGGGATATTTAATGTTATACAATGATATAATTCTTGTTCGCGAGAAAATTAGACGTGATGTGAAATTGCATTGACTTTGAATACGCCAAAGGTTTTCAATTTTGGTTCAAGTACATTTTTTTCGAATTCATTTGTGTCTTTTCGTTCTTACTCTGTAAATAGATTTGCGGAGAATCGACGTTGAAATTCGCGCGACCGCCTCGAATCGGAAATTCTCGTTTTCGACGGATTCGCTTCGTTCACCGCAAACCCCTCCGAGAATTAGATATTACATCAATAGGGGTGGATAAGAGGAAAAAAGGAAACCGAGGATCCATGCGTGCTACCGGCTGGAAAATTAAGACAAATGCGTCCGCCCGCTTCTCTTTGTCCTCACTGTTCTCATGATATTGTTTCACGCCTCCGTGGAGGCAGCCCTTGACAGCAGCCAATCAAGGGATGTATCTCCCGCGCGTCATGCCGCGGGATACGAACCCGTCACCGAATATCGAATCCCGTCAATGTCCCCCGGCATGACGCGCGAGGATATGGATGCTTCTCTCCTCGCGAAGACACCCGTATAGACACGCCACGTGCCTTCCTCTGGAGAGAATATAAGGGAAACTTAACCCTTTAAATTCTCTTTGAAGTCTCGTCGGATGACGTGGCTCCCTCAGACTTTGTTCGTTACATTGTAATAATAAACTAATCCTAGAAATTCAATCTGGGGTTCCGTGTGCTCTCTTTTGTGAACGTAACAGAGTACGGATGATGGTTTATTTCTTGACATTTCTTTTTGCCAAATATTATCTATACAATTTATATTACTACATTACTTTAATATTTATTTTATAATTGCCCTACATTCAAAATCCGTTAACGTGCAGCAGTTTAGAAATGTGACAAACTGGTAGCAATTCGCATTCGGATTCTCGTCGGATTAACAATGATAGAACGCAATGTCGTTAAAGTTTGTGGAAGTGTTCATTAGGAGTTAATGATGTCGTTAAACGTCGTATAACGTCACGGCGCATTAATGACGTCTTGCGAGTAAAGCCGAACGCGCAGCGTGAAACTTAATTGGAGCGTGAACGTGATCAAAGATTCGTGCGTTTGAGTATACACGGCATAATCGGATGCTGCGCGGGAATATTATTCGTATTTATACGTGACGTCTTCTCAACGTGATAAATTTGCGTTTAAAAGCTAATTGCTCGATAAGGACAATTCATAAAAGAAACTTCACATTTTCGCTTAAATTTACGTTTATATTGCAACCAACGTTAATATTGCAACTCAAGTATACGAGTATATATTAAACTATTTTTTTGCGTCGATCTCTTTTGCTTGCGACGTGCCTTGAATGATAATTATAGAAGTTTTTGCGCGAGTGCGCTTTTAAAAATATGCGTAAGGACGCGAGAAGGATTAGGAAAGCGATGCATCATTAATTAAGGCGCAGTTAATTAAGTACTTCGCGGGGGCGGAAGAGTTGAAAGTATCCCTTGCGACGAGGGGGATGGTTCTTCCTCGACCTTCGCCCTCATCCGTATCCGCTTGGCAAAACGACCTTGCATCCAATGAACCTTGAATGCTAATTAATGGCTTTCCGATAATGTCCCTCGGAAGCCGCTTCGGAAAGGGTTTTATATAATTCACGAAGGATCGACGACGATCGCTCGATCTTCGTCCCGAAGTTCGAAGTGATTTGTTCTTATTGCCGGCAGAAACTGCCCGGACATTGTCAAACATTAGACTCTCTTTCTCGACGATCATTCCAAATTATAGCCGTCGTTTCCAGCCAAACTTAATGTTTACCTTCCACTCGGTAAACAAGATAATGACCAAAAGTCGGGCAAAATCGCCAATTCTTCGCTCGTTAAAATTTATAGAGGCGTCTTCTTACCGTCTTATCTTTTAATCATGTTCTCAATTTACCGCGGATTTCTGATATTAATTTAATCCAAAGAGACTATGAAATATTTAATTCAAACTCTTTCAACAGATTTCAAAAAGATTATTCTATCCTCGTTACTAAAAACGACTTTAAAAACATGATACTGAATGAAAGATTTATGAATGACATAAAAATACGGAACCATCAACTAATCAACTGATTTAGCTCGTCGCGTTTGTAATGGATCGCTACTCCCGAATTTAAAATCGCGTATTTTTCCACACGACCTGTTTTCCTGAATGACGAGATCAGGGGAAAAGGCGAAACCTCGAAGAGCGGAGAGTCGGGGATGACATTTGCGGTTTTCCGACACCCTCGTTACAGTCTTCGAGCTTCGCCCTTGATTATTCTGGATGCGCGTAAACATCGAAACCCGAGACCGGCCGCATCAACCCCTTTCGCGTGGGAGAGAAATCCTAAAGCCTCCGTAAATATCCATAACTACGGTGGTGAGAATAACGTTCCTGCGCTATAAAGAGCATCGTGAAACCGGGCCAGTACGAAACACTAACCGGTATCAGCGTTAATATACTGCGTTCGATAATTCCTTTACATGTAAATATATGGAGAGACAGTCGCGTCGTAACAATCGAATGAAATACAAGAGCGGGGACATCGTGCCATAAAATATCTTAATGAGAAAGGAAATTGCAAGGAAATAATATACGCATCGTAATGCGCTAATCTTATAATTCCACGTTAAAATTATCCGCGAGATAGAATAATTATGCAACATTAATTCTGGGTATGAGTTACTTTAATAACTAAATACGTTCTTAATGCTCATAATGGTAGGACCAGCGGAGGGTAAACGCAGTTCATTCATACATATGAATAATCGAGCGCAATTAACTTGCGTTATGGCCGTAATGAAACATAGCGCCGGGATGTTTAACTGACCGAGTATAATTTAATTCGCTATAGAATTAATTTCGATAGCTCTCGCGCGGCGGCCGGCGCAATAATATTTTGCGGGAAAGGCTTTAACTTCCGCCGTCGCGAATGAGGTCGCCGTAAAACTTGGGAGCCAACTTCAATCGCCATTGAAGATGTGCATCGCGAAAATCGAGTTGGTACTCGGCGCTACTTTGTTAGTTTGCAATTAGCTCGAGTTTGACTTCTCTTCGGAAGTGACACAAATCGTAAACTGGTATACGGATCCGAACAAATTTCATTCGCGAGATATAAAGCAGTCGAATGAATAATGACCGTCGTTTTTTGTTCCTTAAAGTCGCTGTTCAATAAAATCCAGAAAAATTGTAATCAAGATGATTATTTTAGATAAAATCCATTATTGCATGTGCGTGATTGATGCTACGAAAAAAGTTTGGATATTATAATTATTCTATGCACATAGCCTATTGCTATAATTAATATATGGTTACCTAAAATGAGATTATCCTTTCCATTATTACATACAACATCGCATCATTAAATAATTCACCGAAATTGTATTTTATATACCAAGATAAGATTCATGAAAGCCGTACGGAAGGCACGAAAAAGCGTGGAATATATTCAGTCTGTTTTCCAAGTCCATTAGATCGACAATGTTGCTTATGCTTATGTTGGTTGGAGAAGCACCGCAAAGAGGGAGAGGAGGAAGGATGTTTGACTTCATCCGAGCTCGTTTGCCGCCATTGTGGAGGGTCGCGAGAGAGAAGCCGGGTCACGGCTTTGCGCGGCTGAGCTTTCGACGACGAGGATGACAAGGACGACACGGACGAGAGCTCGCAGTAAGGTCGTGAAAGTTTTCACGCGTTTGTTCCATGGAAGCCCGCTGTGTAAACAGCCAGCCGACACGGGATGCTCCGCTTCCCAGCGTCTGGCTTCTGTTGCACGACTTCTCCCGTGCGCCCGTCGCTCTCCAGAGTCTAATTATAATCAGATGACATACCTAGCTACGCTTATTCGGAGAACGATGACACGAAAAGCGCGGCCACGATGCGTTGGGGCAGCGCGCCGTGGATTCTCAATCTCCAATTTTGATCTTTTTCTTTTACGCAGAGTGTCCCACAATATCCTGATTGTGCAGTATTTTGATAGCTGATATTCTGAAGATCAGTTAGACGTCTAACATGAAAATGTCAGGTTGTAATGGTAATTTTCGAGTTATAAGCGATTCAAGTAGGCGCTCAGAATGTAGACGCTCGCCGCGGTCTGTAACCTGCTATTGATTTTCATAGTTTAGATAATATTAATTTTTGGCTGTAATCTTAAATGAAAATTATTTCGAAAATAAAGCGTCAAATTACATTTTTATGAAAACAAATTCGATGCAAAAGATTTCGAAGAATATTCTTTTATCTAACAGTCGAGTAAAAAGTAAGTTTAAATTTTTCACTTTTAAGTATCTTTTTATGCATATTCGAGCATACGTTCTTACGCTTTTACCAGAATAAAATTCTCGCTCGTGTCTACCGACGGGAAACGATCGGGCTGAATACTTTGAGCATGATTGCAAAATGGTACGTCGTTACTTACATCCCGTTAAAGTCTCAGAAAAGCGCGATTCTCTCGCTCTCTATGCTGGAATTTCCGGCGAACGAGATCAACGAGGGAACGCCGCTCGGCGCGGCGCGGCAGTGGCTCGCGCTATTTGCCGGTATCAAAAGACGCAAATCAGCTAAAGGAAGGGAGGATACGCAGACGCCAAAGAACCCCTTCGTCGACGGCCATGATATGCCGTTGCGGCGTATTCGCAATGCGGAAAAGTACCGCGGCGGCGGCGGCGAGCAGGGAAAATAAATCATAGCATGGTATAGTATGCTAAACGAGAACAAAAGCGCGCAGGTCGCGCGGCATGTCAGCTCGATTCCCTTTTGCCGTGTATGGCAAAACGGCATGGCGAAACGAGGCGCAAAAGAGCGTAGAGAATCCTCCGCATTTCTTCGTCTGGAGAACAGATCAAAGGATACATTTGTTTTGCGTTTCGTTATTACGTTATTGTCGTGATATCGGGCGAGCGCGATAACAACGGAATGTACGCGTAATGCACCGCGGTTATAACTGAAATTGGTATTGCATTGGTTTATCGGATACGATCATCTCGGCTTTATCTCGCGTTTATCCCAACGTACATTGGGATATTACATTAGCGCGACTGAAAAATGCGCGAATGCAAATTCAGATGATTTTGTCGTTTCAAGGTGATATTTCGTTCGGGATAAAGTTTTGGGTAATAAATTAATACTTCGTCATACTCTGTCATATGACGTTGTGTCACCGTTGGTAATAACAACCACGGCGGATTGCGAGCCACCCTCCCGCTAAGGCGAGATCTCGATCGAGTTGCCCTCCATCCTCGCCCCCGCGTCGGTTAGAAGTTACGAACTCCTCCCGGAGATCGTTTAATTCGAGCCGCCGCCAGCGTCGAAAGGGAAGGTAACGGGATACCTAAAACTCCGTCACCCTCAAGACGCCCGCGCCGGCGAGCCACCCTCGTAAGTTCTTCCGTCGCTACCTCTCTTCTTACTTTTACCCCCGCAAGTCCGCGGGGAGAGCTTTTGCACGCACTCGTGTCTCGAGTTTCTCACCGGTGCTTTATTAAGCCTGTCTCTCCCCTTAATGGAAACGATTTCGGCAAGCTTGCATGCTACACTAACAGGATGGCAAGCACGCCGCTAAGGGATGCCGGAGACACCGACGTGATCCTGGTGAAGGCAATCTTGGTCTTTGCTAATCTCAGTACGCCTCAGCAGGCACTAGCAACTCGGTGATTTTGTAGATACATAAATAATGAGGCCATTCTGGACCTTTCGCCTTAAGTTCCGAAGTCACGTCCCGCAAAAAGTGTAACAAATAAAAGTTACAGATAAAATAACATTTTTAAATTACTTTTTGTGGGAGATATGAGAAACTTTTTCACTATCTACATATAAGAATTCTCTTATCTATTCTTCTAAGAGTTCTCCTATCTCCATCAAAGTTTTTGTCTACGATATCAGATCATAAGTTCAAGTATCCTGCACATATAATAAGAAGAAAAACTAATGTATTTGTAAAGTTAATTTATCTCAGAGATTGAGAAATCGCAGCCTATTAAAAAAAATTGTCCTTTTGTTGGGATATTTCAAAGTGTATAAAAATCTTACGAACGGTAACAGATTTAGATTCTAAGCAATTCTAAGATTTAGCGCGCCACTGATAAAGACTGATTACATTACTCTTGTCCGTGGAAATCTTTCGTTTACTTTCCAACACGATCGTACAATTGTACTTGTGAGAAATTATACTTGTAAGATAAACATCCTCGATAGAGAGCCGATATCTGAATAAGATTTCTCGAAAGTCTCTCGAAAGTGAGTTAATTAACTCTATGTACATTAGTCAATTAAAGCGAGAAAACATTTTGTTACGTTCATCCAGTATAAATGCGAGTATAATCACTCTACAATATCATAATTATACGTATAATATACCCGTAACAGATCGCTATTACGTTATGCGTACGAATTGTTTCGATGGAGCGGCTTTTACCTCGACGAACGGACGATATTTCCGAGGACCTATGCGCTCGATAGTTCGATATGCGCGCAGTCGTCGGCCCGTACTAATCTGCAAATCGCCTTTGCCTGCAAGCAACGCGTTCGCTAATTCCTCGACGCGACTCGCTACTTCACGTCCGTAACTAACTCCATAATTCAGCTTTCTTTCCACGGCTTACATCGATCTTCCGTACGGTCGATGCCGTCCTCTCGAGACGCGACGCGATGCACGGAAAGGTTTGCCGTTTGTCGCCCATTCGGGGAATATTTGCACGCTGCATTCAGCCCCCGAGCACGGGCGGAATTCGAAGATCGATGGTGGAAGAAGTTACTGCGCGAATACTCGCGGCTCGAATCGCGAACTTTCGCTCGAGTTTCGCGATTATTAAAATGCCACGCGAAAAAATGGCGAAAAGTTCGAGGGGGTCGACCATGGATATACTTAACCGCGCGAAAAATTATGGCGCGACGTAGATTTCGCCCACTCGAGAAGATACCGATCTCTTTACTTAGTCCGTTTCTGGATATAGTCCATAAATTATAGCTGCGTGCTCAGAATTATAATTATCGCAATTATTTACTTTAATTGAATATTCATGAACGTATAGAGACGCATCAATTGGCATCAATCGGCAACATTGATTCGATTATTATATTCGAGGGAATATCAGTAAATCAAATATACATGACGTTTGATGCGATGGATAGCTTTTATCGGCTTGAATTTACTGACCCATTTCAAGCGTATCATACGCTCCAGAAACGCTGCTCGCGATTTCGAGGTGTTAAATTCTTCCAATTATTTGACATGCGCCGCCCGTTTCTCTCTCCACTAAAAAAGAGTTAACGCGACCGTTGGACGGATAACTTGAGCGAGAATCCTGCACGTCCCGTAAAAATTTGCTGCCGAGTACCGGACGTTTAATTGCAAGTACAATCGCAGAAAGTCTCGAGGCCCTTCTTTTCCCCACGGAGGAGATAAATTGGATATCCTGCTGTTATCTCTTTGATCCGCCAAGTGCGCGCAAGAACTGCTTTGAATAATAGAGTATCATAGAGAAACGGGAGATAAGAAGGAACGGAGGGACAAAAAGGCACCCTGGAACGGCCAGGGGGAAAAGTTGGTTAATGTAAAATACATAAATGGAGCACTCGAGCAATTAAAGCAATCAGCATTCGTCAGGATTTTTCCGTCTTATCAAAGCGCTCCATCTTCCGTCCCTTTTAATCTTCCCAGTATCAGCGTGATTCGTGTATAATATGTAACGGCCTGTATTTCTTCGGTAATTTATTGCTCGTCACGCTAGAAAGCTTTTATTGAGCTTTCATTGAATGTTGTGCCGAGATATCGTTACGTTTCCAATAGCGCGGATGTAAATCTGGTTTATTCTTTACAAGCTCTAGTAATTTGTCGATTGTATTCGCGTGCACGGTACTAACGTTAATTAATTACGATAACTGTGACAATAATAATAATATTAATAATAATAATAATAATAATAATAATAATAATTCTAATAATAACGGGTATCAATGTGCAACGCGAATCTCTGGTTTCGCCTTTTTTTTATTGGATTTCGAGTGGGTAAATAGAGCATGCCGGCAGACTCATGTCGAGCGTGATTAACTCTTATTTCATCCTGCATCCGCTAATGGATTACACTACGAGAACGGTGTAAATGTCGAGTTATCATCGCAAATGTCCCCATGTGAAGCTTTCAGATGTGATACACGAATGAGATAGCGAGTCCGAGGATTAAGACGAGCGAAAGAAATATTGAAATTCCATACATATGCATATTTATACGTAGTACATACGCGTAGATTAGAGTCTGCAGAGGTTTAACAATTTTTTTTTTTTAAGCGTGCCACGGATACATTACACGTGTTCAGTCAGTACAGCTTCCTTCGGTCATTCTCGTAATCTATATGGCACGACCAGACGTGCGAACGAAGCATCGCGAATAAGGAAAAGAATTCCAATTAAAATGCACCCCACGCGATTCTCTCGTCGCCCAATACTTTTCCCGGCAACTTCTCTTCGAGCACGATAACTCGGTGGTAATAGTCTTATGAATTTTGATACCTCGTCGCTCATGTAACCGCGCGATAACTGTATTGCTAGCGAGTATAACTGATTGTGAGGAATTGGCGATACATAATGCGCTCTGAAATAAAAATTCAATATTTTTTTTTTATGCGAATAAAATAGTCGTGAAATATCAAAGATAGAGTAGTAGGTATATACTATAGGAAGTACCGTATCTTTTAAACTGGAGAGTCAAACTCACAGAAAAACGGAAAGAAATGTAATGAGTATAATGACTGTCTCGAATTACCGATAGTTCCATGATCGTTAGCGATTAAAAGTGATCTCGTTAGATCGCGAGAGAACGATCTTGGATTTTCCCAACGGAGAGCCGAGGATGAAATTCAGTCGTGAAGATCCGACAATCGCGCGTAAGAGGGAGTTGCTCAATGGCGGGACTAGGTATATATACGCGAAATAACACCCGTGTTACATCTTATCGTCGGTTAAATCGAGCGCGGATAAAAAGAGCGACGCCCGGCCGGCGCAGCTGGCGTTAAAAGCGAGCGGGTGGTAAGAATAATCGTCGCGACCGATGTAAATAGAGGGAGACCGCCGGTCTCGGATGGGCAACGCGAGAGAGCGAAGTTTCGGTATTGTCTCTAGGTGGCCGACCCGTAAGAAAAAAAACAGAAGAAAGAAAGGAAAGGCGTATTTAACCCCGACCGGCGCCGTCGCGCGTGGCCCCGTCTCTTTCTTCGGCTCGTCCTCTCTTTCGAACTCTCGTGGTTTCCTCCCCTCGGTCCTCTCGTGCAGTCACCTCTCCCGCGATAAAAACGACACACGACTATTAATAGGGAACATGTGTCTTCCGACCTTGTTGCTCGCCGCTCGACCCATTGTCGCCGCACGATTTTACATCATTACAGATAATTGGAGACACATCGCTCTCCACGCCGCTCCCCTAAATGCATCTCGATGAGATAAATTTCAGGAAGTTAACACTATGATCTCGGGATCCGGTAGATTCGATCACGTCTTTCTACAGCTTTATTATTGACCGTGCCATTCACGAGATATATTCGATGTCAAATGCAATCGACTTTGATCGGCATTTTAATAACAAAATACAACAATTTCAATAATTTAAATCAATTTGACGTCAAAACAACGTAGCTTTGCTTTATACTGTTAACAAGATATATATCACTTAGCATTAATGATATCATTTTAACAGAGTGTATTGCTGGATACTACATCATTGATCATTCATAACTTGGACGCGGAATTATCGTGTCGGATGATTAATATTGCTGACGTCGCAGAATAGGAAGCACTCTCGAGAAATTCGTCGAAATGAAATTGATTCAGAGTTGCAGTCGAAGGTGCTGCTGCTATTGTCCATAGTTTTGCTCGCCATTAAGTCGCGACCTAATAAAGACCGCACCGACGCGACATCGCCGGCGCCTGCAACGTGTTGACGAATTATTTTGACATCAAGCTCGCGCCACGACTGTAAGCAAAATTAATTGCCCGGATAATAAGACTTTGCCATTTCCCGCCGTATCGCACTTAAACGGCACGAGATGCCGGCGCGCAATAAATACAAACGGTGCACGGAGACCCGATTGTTAATTATTTTCCATTGTCGTCGCTGAGTAATGGCGTAATGTGAAATAACCGACCCGTGCCTCGATTGTCGCGTTTGATATCATCAATTGATGCAGCCTTTTTCAATTTTATACCTTAAAAAACGGGACTTTTATTAAATTAATCCCCCCTCCAACAGCGCTAAATAAATTCTAACATATTAGTAAATTAAATGCTAATTACGTGCTCAGAGTGTTAAGAAATTAGATGCTTCTATGTAATTGGTATTAAAATGTTTTATTTTTAAAACATTCTAATACCGCAGCCGCAAAGTCGCGTGGATCGAGCGTAAGAAGCCTGATTCACGAAACGCTTCTGAAGATTGAGCCTGTCATACTTAATCAGATTTGATTAAATTCGTACTTAATCAAATCTCACCGTTTACCTGCTTTACCGTTTCGTGGAGCTATTGCAGAATTTAGGGATCTCAGCTTAACGTATCGAGTATTCTCCGTGACGTGGCGCGTTTCGCAAGTTCAACGTCGTCGACGGATTAACGTGGAACGAACGACGCGTCATTTATTCCAATGCACAATGCAGGCGAAGCGTTGTGCGTGGCAAATGCACACGTACTAAGGATGACGCGCGGTGCTGCGCCGCGCCACACCACATCGCGTCGTGTAAATCCCTGCTGCAGGTTTTGAGGGGAAAAGCCACCGGTGGTGGTTTTTGCGCACTCTCGCGTTCGGCTTTACGGGGCGTTAAATGCATCGGGTAAGTCCTTAATTGAATTCTCGCCCCCACGGTCGCTCCCCATTCTTCGCCCTCTTTGCATTTTCAGCGATAAGTGCGGGAAACGCAGTGAGCATTCTGTCGATCGGCGGTCCTTGAAATTAGGATGACAATACGCAGTTCCGTAAATGAGTCTCGTGAATTTTATACTTTATAATCGAAACAGATCATCTCTTCTTGCAAAACTCATTATTCCCCGCGAAAGCGCATTTCTGCGACTGATAATGTGTTAAATGGATCTCCATTGATCGAAAATCGAAAGTGCGTTCTGTCATGAAAAACAGTTTTCCCAAAGTAGCTGTGAATTTTCTCAGATAATCGCAATATATTTGTCTTTCTTTCGAAGAATATCCACTTTCCGTAGGATGTACATTACGACGCTCGGATGAGCGTTTGCGTTTATATCACGCACGTAAAAGTGCATCGGGCGCGTTTCGCGGACGATTTTACTGCGTACGATGTGCGAGAGAACGCGCGGAAAGTCATTTACGAACCGCTCTTACGAGCGAAGAAAAACGCGCAGATGTATATAGATGTTTCCTTGCGAAGCGAAAGGAAATAGCGACAGAGGGATGAAGCGGAATAACAACCGCAGAAATTGTCTTTGACGAAGGGAAGAAGGAGGAACAGGAAGTATTAGCTATGTGAAGCCAAAGCCGAGAAAGAGAGAGTATGCACACTCTCTTTGTGAAGCTGAATTTTTTTTCCGCGTATCCTCCTCCCCGTCCCGCGGAAATTCCATTCCATGGAGAAACAGTCGTTTCGCGCCGCGCGAAAGTCGAGTTACTTTAATTCCCGTCGGATTATCTCGACTCTCGTTCGCCGGACTCTCTTATCGCACGGCTGTTCTCGAGATCATAGAACTAGACACGACGGCGGGCGGCGCGGCGGTGGCAGTTGCGTTTAATCCGACATGAAATTTCCACGTAAGTTGCGTTCCGGCGCTCCGAGTGATTTTTAATCTCCTCTCTTATCTTTCTCTCTCTCGCACCTCAAAAAGAGCAAAAAGCACGGGGCGCGGGCGCCCCGCGAAATCCATTCTTGAATCTTAATCGAGATATAATTGTACCGCTTCGGGGCCGTATTTCCCGGTTGAGAAGCTCCCCTATATCCTCTCTCCGTTTCGTTCTTCACTTCCGACTCGCCTTTGCCCCGTTTCCTTCTTCTGGACTTGTGATTCGTGCAAAAGCGAATTTAGATCTTCCGCAAGCCCGCAGGCGATTGAACCTATCTTAAAAATACGCAAGACAAGTTATAATTAATCCGATTATTATTGCATTGATCCGGGAAAATGGATCGAGTTCTTTATTCCTATCTGGCGCTCTAATATGCTGGCCGAAAATAAGTATCCAAATCCTTACATTTCCATTATTTACGCGATACAAAATTCATTTTAAATAAAATGTTCTTATCCTTGTATATTATAAGTACTTCAGTTTATCACCAGAGTAGCTCGAAAATAAACTTTAAGTGTGATAAGCGATGAGAAAAGAGTGTATAGAGATTATAGGTGTTCTAATATATAATTTCGAATATGATTTTTTTAAATCTAATACATAGATATAACATAATTATTTTTATATATAAAAAAATGTTATTTAGTGTTTTTAAACGTTAATCGTAAATGGTTCTGATATGAACTAGCACACACCAAGCTTGCTACATCCCACATCGTAACATCAAGATATAACATATGTAATAATTTGCGTAAAATTGCATTAAATCGACTTGAGAGAATTTGTCGAGAACTTATTTATAGTTGAATTCTTACAATTAGACACATAAATGAATTATAATACGATTCATATCCGAACTCTATCCCGAGAATCTGAGAAATTAAAAGTTCAAGAATCCTCCTCGTTCTCTCTTCTCTCCTTCTCTCTCTTTCGCACGCGCGCTCTCGCTCTTTTCCTTTTCCTCTTTCCCGTGATAAAAACACGATTAACTCCAGATATACATTTCGCGGAAGTCAGGCCCGAATGAATTATTGCTACGGGAGGAAAAGTCCGGGGTTATTTCCCTCGACGCGCGCGCCGCTCGAAGGTTTACAGCCGACGATGATGTCGCCGTATCGGACGTCACGGCGCGATAATGTAATTATAATTATTAACGCGACAGCCGAAGTTTCCGCTTTCGAGAGCGAGACGGCCTGGCACTTGAATTCGCGAAGTTTAATTCGCGCATTTCAATTTTCGAGGAGATCTCTTGAGAAGGTAACTTTATTTAAAAAAAAAAGTAGCTATCAACGGATATAGATGAAAACGTCGGATACGGCAGTTTTGAAGGAATAACGTAGAGACGTAGATGACATTGAATGTCATGATGACGCGATGAGATCTTTGAAGAATTTAATAAAGAGGAAATTGCGCGTTTCGCATTTGACGTTCATCACGAATATGATCGTCGCGAACAAACATCGATGATTAACAAGGTTGAATCTTATAAATAATCCTGAAAATAAATTGATTCTGCCGATTTTTCCATAATCGAGGCCGCCGTTCTGCTCTTATCTTCGTAGGATTTCTTTGAAGATCTCCGCGATACCACATCGCGAAATCCGCCTTTTCCTTTTTTTTTCAACGGTTACAGAGCCGAAATTTCGCAGGGGCAAAACTGGATTAACGCGTAACTCCCCCGCCGCAACGTTTTCAGCGGCGTTCGAGGTTAGTTCCGGGGCTAATCTGATTACTTAACGTCGGAACTTAACAAGAGCGCCGACGAAGTTTCCTCGATGCCCACCCTCTCGCCAACCCCCCAACCCGCGGGATTAAAATGACTTAATTTAAACTTCGTAACGCCGACACGGACGCCGCGCAAAACGACAATCCGGCGATTTTATCCTTCGCAAAGCCACCCGCGCCGCCCGCATTTAATGCAGGCTAATTCGGCCTCCTGTATAAAGAGGACCTACCTCTCTTGCTCGAGCTCTTTGCTCCCGCTTGGTCAAAGTGATTACGAGGTTTGCGCTCTTCTTGGAGAATTAATACCTTCCTGGGCCCTTCTTTTGGAAGCTGAAGAAATCCGTTCGCTTAAAGCATCATGTCCTTTCTCAATTTTACGGGACTTAAAACGGCCGGCAGCGAATTATTCTCTCAGTAATTCTTTTCCAGAACTGTATCATCGAAAACGACACTTGTCCATATAACTATATAATCTCTCGTCTTAACTTTAATGATATTTTAGTCATCTCTACGCTGCAATGCTTTTCTTTTTTCACAGACACCAATGTAGAAATCATATAAATTGCAATTAAACATTTTTTCCTTTTTCTTATCTCATCCTCATTATATTCGAAATAGGACGGGAAAGAAGAAAAACAACGGTTACATTGCGGAAAAACTAGAACCATCTGAAATGATTCGCAGTGTCGCGCGATGATCATAATTTCCCGTTGCCTTTCGCAGGCCTGTACATACGGTACAAGGCGAGGGAAAAATACGCCGCCTGTCAAGTCGAAAAGCTCGCGTTGGAGGAAATGATAAATATCGGTGCGCAGCTACGTGACCGGGTCAGTCGAGGATTTTTCAGGACGGCGAAAGAGAATGGATGTCGCGTCCGGGCGACGAGGATGCTTTATCGTGACAAATGGCCGCGGGACGAAAATTTGCCTAATTAAAACGTGGCGTGGTCAACACAGCCGCGCACTCCTCTACTCCGCATACGGTAGAAAGGGATTAATCCCCCCCTCGCTCTCTCCTCACGTCGTTGGTACGACGGAATTTAACCCTTATCCACCGCGCGCGCAACCTGGGATCAATGTGTTTTTATTTCGACAAAAAAGAGGCGGAGAGAACGAGAGAGAAATTACCAGATTGGATTTGTTTGTTTGTTCATTTCCTTCGTATTGTTTAAAATATCACTCTTTACGTCTCTTTCCTTTTCTTTCTTCTTCTCTCTCTTTATGCCATACGTTTCGCAGGAGAGAAATGGATTTATTTATTTCGTTAAGTCAGAACTTTTAAGTCTTATATATTTTAAGTACATCAAAGTAATCCTAATCTCCCGGAATCAACGCGCCGAAATTCAAGATGTAGCGGTGTGCTATTTTTATAATGTAGATCAGCACAATCGTATCATCTCTGACAATTTACTTTGATCCACAAAGGGATCCGCGATCCCTTCAAGTAAACCTCGCGCGTTTAATACAATCGATCATGCACCAATAATCACAACCGCGCCGTTTCCCGTCTCGCTGGGCCGTTTCTTCTAACTCGATAGCTTCTCGAGGACTCCGACGACGAGGTCCAATCGGTGAAGAACGCCGCTCGATAAATCCCTGGGCAATTCCGGCACGCCGAAAAGAGCCGCGGCCAATCCTGTCCCCCAACAGTCGATTCGCTCGCTCGACCACTCGGAAAAAGCATCCCAACCACTTTGCGGTATCCCCCTTGGTTTACTCGTTTTCTTGCTCTTTCTTTTCTCCTTCTTTCCTTGCAGTTCGCAAGCTCGAGGGTGGCCGTGCTTGCAACGGACGCGAATCTCGACTCGCGTGACAATTGTACCGATTCCCTTTGCAATTCGAATTTTTATATTCTCTCTATAGAATACAATTATATTTATAATTATACATTTATATTTAAATTATATTTTAAATCATATTCCAGAATGCAAATGTGCATTAATAATTTCAAGTGCATTTACATTTGTGTCGAATAAATAAAAAGATGCCGTTTTATTCATTTTTGACTTGCGTATAAAAATGAATCATATACGGTTGAATAGTATTGCAATTTTCGTCGATTTTATGTATAATATAGCCTCGTAATTCTATGCGCATTGTGTTCTGTTAAATAATCTGAAGCATGAAAGAAGTTAATGTTTCCATGAATGCGCGTGCAATAATTAGTGATATAACTTTATAAATTCCTAGTTTACTACGAGTATTCTACTCTCTTTCCTGCTCTGTTTTATTTAAATTAAAACTACACTGGACCGGCAATTAATGAAACTGAACAATTTAATTTGAAACTCTGTTTCCACTTGTGATTCATCATACCGTTCCGGGTATTATCTTCCACTTCATCTTCACTTCAAAGTACGACAACCACATTCGCGTAACTTTACAAGTGTACGCCTCCATTTCACCTTAATCACTGAATTCATCTTAATTAAATCAAATGTATATCTAAATTAAAAGTCAAGTTTGAGTACAAATCGTAAGAAAATAATGTGTCATCATTGGTTGTCTCTTTCGCCACGATTCAAACTCAAATACATTATTTCCGCTTATTATTTTTAATATTATTCTTACGTAAATATCTTTCTCATTTTAATACTCTTCTCTCTTGATAACAATAAATTATAAATATTATCCATTTTCAATAAATATCATTCTTTTTATCTGCTCTTCCTAAAAAAAGAAAGGGATACTTTAACTTTTCTTATCAAACGCAATATACTATTATTGCCGTTGCAGAAGATAATGATGAATTCATGAGAAACATAGTTTAATCCTTAAAAACGATAGTCGCGTTGCATCTGCACATATAGCATTCACGCGTAATAACCGCGATTCGATCGTGCGAACTCTCACACACAAGTCACGCGGTTGAGGGGGGCTAGATATATATATATATATGTCCGGAAATTCTCTCTGAAAGAAACGAATACTGACTGGCGCGCGCGCGGAAGAGGGATGGGGGATGGGGGATGGGAATTAAATAAAAATCACGCGAATCGTAGATTTGGACTGCGCGCAGCCGGAAACGAGATGAGCACCGAGCTCGCCTGCTCGCTCGGCTGGTCCTCCAACTCTGCATGCGAATGAGGGAAACGCGCGGTACGGGAACGAAGGGTGGAAGAGACGCGAGAGGAGAACCGCGGGGGGAAGGGTTACAGTTCCCCTCGTCGCCGAAGCCAAGTCGAGCCAAGAAACGGAACGGAAGGAAGACTGCATTTATTAAACTGTGCGCAGACGTGCACACCTCCCTTCCCCCGCATCCCTGTCTTCGTTCGTCTTTCACCCCGTGGAAACTACGGGCTTTCGCTCGGGCAATCCCTCCCCCCTAGACTTCTCCTCTATAGCCGCTCTTTTCTCCAACCCTCCTCCCGTTCGTAATTCCTGGCCGCCGCTACTACCTCCGTGGAATGAGGTCGGTATGTGTAAAATAGTGCTCCGATACGCTCTTTATCACCGAGTCGCTTCTTCACCGCTCGCTTTATTTCTTCCTCTCACTTTCTTTCGGTCCCTTTTATCTCCGCTATACTCTCCATCTTTCGCGCTTTCTCTCGAACGTGTTTCTTCTGGCTATTGTAAATATCTGCCGCTTTGCTCTCATTTTTCTTTTTTTCCTTGATCTTCTTGCCTTTCTTCTTGATCACCTTGTACCTTTTTTCTACTTTTTTTTTCTTTTTGCTTACTTTTCTTGTTCCTTTTTTCTTACATTTCTTATATATTTTTCGATCTTTTTATTTCCTGCTCTTATTTTTCTCATCTCATTTTTTCTTCGAACCTTTTATCTCTTGCCAACTAACTGTTACTTCCTCTTCTCATTCTATTTATGTCTTTCTTATTTTTTTCGGTTTCTTTCTTCTTTTTGTTTCCCCATCGGTTTTCCTTGAAGAATCTCTTTCTACCGCTTTTCTGGAGCAAATAATGTCATGCACTAACACGACTACTATGTGGGTGGTCCGACCGTGCTCGGTATTTAGGCTTGTTCCACATCCACCGACGAGAATCATCATCGGTGAAAGCCACCGCGCCGGAAGTATCGATCGACCGGGCGATCGCGGATGACGAATATGCGCTGGGCGTATCGCACCCCATGCTTCTCTCTCTCTCTCTCTCTCTCTCTCTCTCTCTCTCTCTCTCTCTCT
>NW_020219749.1:33076-70957 GCF_003070985.1 Temnothorax curvispinosus | reverse complement strand
CTCTCTCTCTCTCTCTCTCTCTCTCTCTCTCTCTCTCTCTCTCTCTCACTCGCTCGCTCGCTCTCTCTTTGTGCGATGTGTACCGGTGGCATGGTACCGCGTCGCGCGGTGGTGCGGGGGCGTGAGACAATTAATCAACTGGCACAATCGCGCGCACCTACTCGCGCGACTCGGCCGAGCCCCGTGACTGATTCATTATGAGACCTTAATTAAGTCCCCGGACATTAGCATACCGACCACGCTGCAACCCCCTTCCCCCGCCCCACTGCGCTCCTCTTATCATCTACCCTCCGCTCTTCTGCATTCTTTTGATACGGTGTACGGTGTCTGATTTCCAGAAATTCGCGAGATTGGATCAGCTTGACCCTTGACAGAAATAAAAAATGATCTCAGTCGGCATAATTATTTAAGGAAAGTACTTACGGCAATTTGTACATTAAGTATTCTGGACTGAGTTAATGTATAATAATGTTAAGTAATAATGTAACTAGAAAAAAGTTTTATCAAATTAATCATTCCAATAGAATTATCTCTATGACCAATAAAAACTAAAATGTTTTAAATGAGTTTAATGTACTTGAGGATAGATCGTTTGCCAGCCAATTGCAAATTTGCATTTTACAAATGAAAAAAAAGTACGTTCATGATTGGGGAGGGAGAACGAAAGGTTTGAAAATGAGCGCAGGTGTATCCGTCTAGGATGGTTTTATCTTATCTCACGTGCCGGATGGCCCTGCCTTCCGACGCGAGAATTCTTTACTGGGCAGTTAGGCACCTCTGATAAAAACGTGTCGTTTCGCGGTTCCATACTAATGAAATTTTTCGGACACATTTTTATTTACTTCGTTAGAGTTGTTAAAAGTTAATTATTATTTCAAAATCTTTAAATTTTTCATTAAAAATCTGTATTAATTTGTAGCTCCAGTTACATCAGACGTTGCAATTGCCGGATCGAAAGTTTTTCGCGAAATAACGCGTTTTCAACCCCCGTCTTTCTCCCACGTTCCCGATAATAGGTCTTCGTCAATGAGATTAATCGGTGATCTTTTCGATTTTTCAGCACGCTGAGGTGGAGGATGGAGGAGCTGGAGACGCTGGAGAGCACGGAGTGCCCGGAGTGCCCCGGGCCGCCCCCTGAGTTCCGGTTGCCACCGCCCCCCCGGCCGCCTTTCCTCACCGAGGGCACTTTCTGCTCGGAGTCACCTCTTGCCGAGCTCGAAGACTGTGTTGCTATTCCGGTAAATGCTCTTTCGATCATTTCCCTTGATTCTTCTAAATTGTTAAGTATGAGAGAGAGAGAAAGAGAGAGTATGAGAGAGAGAGAGAGAGAGAGAGAGAGAGAGAGAGAGAGAGAGAGATTTAAATCAACGAGATGATTTTCGATTCAACCCCAACATTCCGCCACCCTTTTCCCCTGTGCATTTCTGTCTCGTAGTCTCATCTCCCGCTATTGTTGCCCCCCGTGGTTTATGCTAATGCCGTGCCACTGAATTTAACGTCTCGCGTGTACGCTCGTTTGCGTTTCGTGCGTCAGACGCGGATACGCCTACGTGCGTATGAACTCCGCGGAGGTCGTTTACAATTGAACCACCGGGGGTGAATATCTAAATCAATAATACGCCATGGACATTATAATTGTAGCGGGACATCGTTAAACATTATTGTTTTATCAGTATCGTTGTTAAATGTACTAACCATATAATTACCGTTATTTCGTTATTAAAAGAGAATACATGCGCACCAAGTAGAATATGAATTTACAATTTTATACTTCTGCTTTTTTTTCTGTGCCTGTCTTTTAACGTCTTATCGTTATCGTACATTTTTTGTCTTATGTGCCGTCGTTTATTTTTCATACATAAAAATATGTTTTATACATAAAAAAATCTTTAAAAAGAAAGGAGAAGAAAAAAGGGAGAGGGAAAGCACAGTTATATTATACCACGCTCACCCTCTTTCTAAAGCAAGATAATCAGTTTTTTACGTTTACAATTTGCCATTTTGCTAACAAGCATTTCGAGTAGCGAAACAAAGATATAATCTATAAAGAACATCACATTTCCTTTTATCTTTATCCCTTTATCTTTCTCTTTGCACCCTCCAAAGTATTCAATTGATAACGCGACGTGTATTATTCGTACGCGCACACACATACATGTATGCGTATACGGAAACATATACCTTCGATAATATAATGTATACATGTTTCCCTGCACTCGGGCCGCGAGATCGCATTACGCGATATCGATTGCATCCAGTCTGGACCGAAGGGAGCTTCCTTTTTCTGCTCTCCCATTCAACTCTACCGCCTATCTCTCCCCCGCTAGTTTTACTTTCTTCCCTGTGTCACCCCCCTTTTTGTGCAGTCGAGCTTCGTTAACGACCGCACGCTAATTAATCGGAGCGTCGCGTCGCCTGATCAAGATGCCGAACGATATACCTTCGCAGTATAGCGCGCGGATCAAAAGGGTGCAGGGGAACTCATCCGGTAACGCAAGCAAGGCATCCTTGGTCCACTAGCAAGATCAACCTTTAGATACCGCTGCATTCGTACGCTGTGTCCACCCCCGCGGCGATTGATTAGAGACAACGATTGTATGTACATTAAGCCTCTAGAGAGAACGTTGTCCGAAAATACAAGATTATCTCGAGTTTCTAACAAGCGTTCGCAATCTCTTGTCATTAATATCGTTTTTAATAAAATACTGTACAAAATAATCGTAATGTTATATAACTCAAAGTTGTATTTTAACTAATTTTTTTTTAAATTGGATATTTATTTCGGATGTTTCATCCGACGGATCGATGGGTCTCTCTGTTCCAGCGAGAATAAATAAAGATGATGTGAGGAATTCAAGATTAATTGGGCGTACATCACGTTTCACGCTGCAGAAACATTTTCACATTCGCGTACATTTGAGCTTACTATTATATTTGAGCGAATTACGCATCGGCGAACCGATACTCGCGCGCGACGAACGAACCGTCGGAAACGTCCTTTTTTTCTCTTTTCTTTTTTTATATTCTCCGAGACGGGCAATTTCAACGGGAGCAGATGACGTCTATCCAATAATGCACACATCGCCTAGCTGGCCGGAGCGCGATAGGCGACCGACGGCGCCGAAGAACAGTAGCCGCTCACCGATCCATAAACAATCCCGCGATGTTATCGCTTCCCCGCTCTCATGCACGACAGCGAAGGGAATCCTCGAACGAGGATCGATCGATCCCCGCGCCAGTCCGCCGCTGCTGCATCACGCTTGTGTGCGTGTGCGCATTGAACAGACTCCGTTTAATTGATATATCGTTGCCCGATCGGAGAACGCTATCTCTCAACTTCATCTGATGGCGCACCGACAAAAATATACACGCGACACCGCTTACATTTCTCAAATGGTCGAAATGAGTTGCGGATAACAAGAAAGGTGAAAGTTTCTTAGCGTCAAACATCTCTGTTATCACTTGTCGCGATTGCAGAATATCACCGCTGTTAAATTTCTCTTGAAGAGAATATCCTGCCAAACTTATATTATTATAAGCACGTATATTATATACATTTCTCATATTATCTCATATAGTATCAAGTTGGTTGTTGGTTAACGTTAATTTACACGGTATCCCGTATGTAAATACTTAACGACCAGATTCGTCTCAAAATTATTCACAAGAAAAAAAGCTAATTGAATACTCTATATATATATATATATATATATAGGCTTCGAAAACGCGTCACGCATCCCTTACCCGTCACAGCTATCCGCTTCCGCAATCAGGGAACTTTCACCCTCCCTTACGACGCAGTTCCGTTCGATTACGATCGTTGTTACGTTCATTGCGCTACGCGCGCGCGGCTTTCCACAAGGAACCCATTAATTGGATCTGGCATCGGGTTACCCGAGCTTCGATTCGCCCCATGTTCCACCGCGTAAATCCGGAAGCTCGTATGTGCTGCCCATATCCGACTTCGGCTGTGTCGCTCTTTCCTCTTCACGAAACTGCGTCCACAGCATGACCGCAAAAAAATAAGACAGTAAATCCTCGAAAATTCGAAGCTTTTAAAACCGATCTCATCACTATTTGTAAAATCTATTTTAGGCAACGAGTAGAATAGTAGATCAATTTACGTCGCCAAAAATTCACTTTTACCCTAAGAAATCGCAAGATTAATTTAATATTCACAATGACATGCAATGAAAAGTGCACACATTCCGCACAAGTGCACAAGTTAATTTATAACGTGATGAATTATTTGATAATTGCTTTGTTTAATCTCGTGAGCGCGATTGTAATCGCGTGTTTTACCAAAAACGTATCCAGATTATTATTCATCCCCGTGTACATTTTACCGCGGGCGGCAGGGAGCATCGCATCGTGGCGAACCGCATGCAGCTGCAAATACAACCACATTGTGCGTCAATGACACGGTGCATCGTGCTATTCGCTTTCTCTTCGCAACGGTAGAGTGATATTCGGTGACTTTTCCACTCTTTTCCGTTACCTCTCACGTAGGAATCCCTCCGCTCTCAATTTTCAAGAATTCGAGCTCGAATTTTGTTTCTCTTCCTCGGTTTTCCCCGAGTTTATCGTCTTTCTGGTGAGAATGACATAATACATCACGGCATGCTATCGGTATTTATTTTCCAAATTCTACCGCGCCAGGAAAATGGCGAACGGAAAGATGAAGAGAGGCGATCACTTAGAGGAAGGGGGATTCTCTTACTGACGCTGGTCTCTCAACTGAATCCATTAGCCAGCGCCATTAATATCCTGGTAATGATGAGCGATGAGCCACCGCGCGGAGGATGAAGCGGATCAGAAGAGAACGAGTTACTTTCAGATGATGTTAAGGGGGAAAGAGAAAGAGGGAGAAAGAGCAAGCGAAAAAAGGGAGAGATGAGAATAGACAGACAGATAGGCAGATCGATAGACAGGTAGATACATTACATTACGAGGAGTATGTGGAACGAAAGGAAATACACAATCTTTTTGTACAGATATAGAAATCACATAGAAAAATAATTAAATAAAATCAGTAATTAATAATTTATTAGTAGAAGAATAGTTATAATGAATAATCGTACTGTAAAACTAAAATAGTCCCAACAATTTTCTTTATCGAGATTATTAAGGTGTTGTAAGATCAGGCGACGTATAAGGACAGGCAAGCGGTATATGTATTACGCTCAGCAACGAGCAACATAATAAGACGATAAAATTTTTAATGCGATCGTAAAGTACGTTGCATAAGCGGATAAATTTCAACCATTTCAAATTTTAATTAAAATCTAAATTCGCAAAAAAAAAAGAAAGAGACAAAGAGAAAAAAGCATGGTGAAGGCAAAGGGGTACTAACACGTTTGCATTTCCACAATCACTACCGTGTAGGTGGCACGTATATTATATACGTGCTTACAGAAGCTGATAAATGCTGCTTTGCTTGGCCCACAGCCAAATAGCACGCCGCACAATGTATCTCATCGCTCGTGTATTCCTCATCGTACCTTTCACGAGGCGAGATACGCTCGTGTCGCGGTATATTAAACCTTTACGTACGGTAAATATATCGGTTAGCGACGATTAAACGCTGCGCCGGCCACTCGGCCGACCATTACGGCGCTTTAGTTATTTAATATTGCGCGAGTTGCCGGAGATAATCCGAGGTTTTTTTTTTTTATTATTTAGAGAAGGTGTATCAAAGGCATCAATGTTCGTAAGGGTAAATCTTGGGAGTCTTCTGTAATCCATTAAATATCCTGAAGGAACAAAAATTTTTTTTGTCAATTTTCAATTAACTGATGATGCGACTTTTTGTATTATGAATTATTTGCACCAACTTAGTGGAAGGGTCAAACTTAGCTATGACTTCCATTTTCAGCCATGGGAAATAATTAAGCACTCTTTCATCACGATCATTACTCAAGCTCGTTCATTCATCATTCAACCTCGCATTGAATATGTTTATCTTGACAAACTCTAATGTTACGAATGAATTTTATGGAGCTCGCGGAACTTTCAGTCGAGCAAAGAAAATGTTTTCAAGAACGAGACCCTTCCTCGAGATAAGGGAAGTCCCGGTCCACGTGACCTTTGATAAATATCGCCTTCTTTGATGATGCTCCAAATAACGCGCGTAACGTGATATCACATTCCGCACCGTGCATTGTGCCACGTCCCTCTTTAGCGTGAGACTTATCGATACATGTTTAATCAAACCTCCGACCAACCAAGAACCATGCCTCTTTCAGAGTGTCGCCAGGTAAATGAGAATTTCGCTCTTACAATACTTCTCCAGTCGATACGTCGAGGGGCCGAGAATGGAAACGGCGGCGGATCCGATCTGGCTGATCGGAACTACCTTTCAGCCTAGAGAATCCCATCTTTTTTCCGTGAAAATCACTTTCCCTTTTTCGCAAGCGGTCCACGTAATGCGCCGAGGAAAGCAGGCTTCCCCTCAACGCGCTCCCTTTCCTTTGCTTGCCTTCATACCCAGCACGTGTGCTCGGGCACTTTCCGGCACACCTACGTGCCTCTTATGAAGAATCCAGTCACAATGGCGGAGGGGCTGGAGAATCCGATACGAATTTCCGGCATTCCGTTGCGCCGCCGTCGCCGATATCGAAATCGAATATACACCCAGTTCGAGAAACGAGGAATTTCGGCCGCGAAATTCTCCACCTCTTGCGCCTCCCTTACCTTCCAGACTTCCCCGCGCGGAGACGTAAATGAGGGTCGCGGTGGTATTTCACGTGGTTATCGATATGAAAGATTCACGATTGATCCTCCTTTCGGATCGGCCTTTCGCAATCTCCCCCCTTCTTCGTCGTAACTACTACCTCGAACGAGATTATCCGCGAAGGGAACGGTATCACATCCGGAAGTCTTCTTATGAGATATCGAGAGGAATGAATTTTTAAATCATTAATCCTTTATAAAACTCCGGGAAATTAATTCTTGAATTTTTTATGAGGACTTAATTAAACCGCTTTAATCCGTAAGTGCGCAGCTTTGCATATGACGTATGCAAAGCGACTTTTCGATGTTCCGTGTACTTTTCTCTTATGAAGTTTAAACTGAAAACGCGCAACTTTGCACTGTAAGGCCTATTTGTAAAGAGTCTTCTGTTCCCCTTTCTTTCCCATTTGTAAAGGTATTTCCCATTTGTCAAATTAGTAAAGAATTTTTTAAATATTTTTTAGGGTTTCTTAAGCAGTTATTATTTATTTAAAAAATACTCAGAATGCTATGAAAAATTGCGCATTTGAAGATTAAGTTTCTATTGAACTATCAAGTTTATTCGTTATGCATACTGTAAAATAATTCACATTAATTATAAATTATCTTGAGAAATTGTTTTAAGGAAACTGATTTTGTAACCACATTTTGTGAGACTATTTTTGTAACCTCTATAGACCGTAGCTACAAAAATATTTTCTGGTAGAAGCATTAATTCATTTTTGTTATAAATATGGCATGTATGTATGTGGTTTAATGCTTGGCTTAATTATGGCTGAGCGGTCAGCTTTAAATATTAAATGCCACAAATAAAAGGACAGTGATAAATAATACTATATGTATACAAGAAAAACGGAGGTGTGTGTAAGTAGCAACTTGTCTATGCATAAACGATGGCTGTGTAACGTGCGAGTTTTCCTTTATGTTCAGGGTAAAAGCACGTCTTTACGACGACGGCGAGCACAAAGCTGCGCGCTGTCTCGATTAAATCTGTCGGAATGAACGAATAAAGTTGTTTCCACGGCGATTAATTTGCCTCTTCCGGTGTTATCGCGCCCGCGACGGCCGCGTAATAACACGGTAGCGTCGCATAATACCATACCGCGCAACGTTGTTTTTGCAACTTTCTTTTGTGAGAAAATGAGGAAATTTATACCTGCGATCTCATTATCAATCACCGCCGACACGAACCGGTTCCCGGTCGCCTTGAAATCCGAAATCCGTTCGATAAACGCGCAATAGACGATCAGTTCGCAAATTAATGTAGCGAATTACCGGCGTAAAATAATGTCGAGTTGAATTTTAAGAAAATTCAGCATGGAACTATTCTCACGACTATTCTATGATTCTGTTGAATAAAGTTGATATTCGGAGTATCGATTTATAATATCACGCGTATTTCAATATTATGCTATATTTTGATACGGAAATCAATGAATATCCACGCCATACATATTGCAAGATATACTTGCATAATAATAAGCAGGATCGTCTGTTTTCTACACAAATATGCTTATATCATAATATTTTGTTGCTTTCACAAAATAAACGTCCATAATCTAACGATAACTCTCTCTTTCCAGATGATCGACGCTTCCTATCATACGAACCCGTCGTTGCAAAGCACTGCCCTAATCATCACCTGCGCGGTGGTCCTCCTGCTGATGGCTGCGATCGTGTCTGTCGTTTTCTGGAAGTAAGTAAATCTTTCTCTTTCTCTCTTATCGTTTGCTCTTACCGGTCACACGATATGGCGACAAGTACGACGCGATACGGTAAAAATTTCTGCGAGGTTGTGCCGTCGATGGTCATTTCTCACAATGAAACGCCGATTTCGTTCGCGCCGGGACGTCGTCGTGCAGCCTCGTGTTTTCCAAGTCCGAGGTCGTTCAGCATGTAACCGTATTTCAAGGGATCGAGAGCAGAGGCCACCCTTGAATTCTTACGCGATCCGAAGAAATAAAAAGGGACGACCACATGGTGAGAGAATAAGAGCGAGGTCGTGCGGGATTTGGGAGAGAGCGTTACCGATTGCTCCAAAATTAACCAAAAATAGAACAACGAGCGAGAACGAGAAAACGGGCGTTTGAGCATCCGTCGGTTTGTTCCCGACAGCGCTCCAGTTATTCTGCCTCCTCGTACCGGGCGATGATCTATGGCGCGGTGAGCCGCACCGAGGGGTAGCTTTAGGTCTACTCGGGAAATGTTACTTCACGGATACCGTAGTCGATGGTCAAAATGTCAGCTATTGATATTCTAAGATTTAGTGAGGTCTCTGTTTCCTTAGAGAATGTATTTATTCTGCCGAAGATAATATGATATTTGAATATTATTATAACATATAATTTTACAAATTTTGTAATTTATTATTATTGAAAAGATTAGAGTAGCGCCCTAAATGTGAATAGAATAGATATACGTTAAGTACAAGAAAATGGATACTGAGAATAAATGCATCTCAAATCTTAAGGAACTTTAAAACAACTCACAAAATATTCACATAGTTACAGGACTTGTACTGTCATTTGACTTTTTATGATACGATTAAGCAACTTTTTCTGATGACTAACGAAGCGATCGAGAGGACGTAGATGAGAGTGTTGCTCTTGAGCGTATCCTAAATTACCCGAAAATGGAGCACCCGAAGACGCGGCGAGAAAGCCTGCCACTTTAATTAATACCTAACCGTGTTTCCGACAGCCTGTGGCTCTGGTTCCCATATCGTGCACCAAGATCTAGGTCGCGGTGAGATTAGATGATGACTTCGTAATTAACGAGGATGCCATCTTGCGCTCTCGCACAAAAAAAATGACCGCGCGCAATATCGTTACATATAACAATTAGCGGAGATGACGTTGCATAATAAGTAAAACGCCACGGTAATTTCTTCATTTGAAATTTTGCTTGGAATTTTTATCTGTGCGCTATCTTGAGATACAAGCAGCGAGGAAGGAAATAGGGCGACGTCGTCGCACTAATGGGCCCTAAATTAGCCAAAAACAAAGCCTTCCCTGGTTTCCCCACTACAGTCTGCCACCGACAACGCCGGTTCTTGCTCGCAGTACCGCGTGCTGATCTACAAGCAGCCGCAGTAGGTAATTTATTTAGAGCACAGCGGTAGCCGAGAACTTTTCGACCGTTCTCCGGAAATTTTCCGGAAAGAAATTCGCACCTATGTTCCGTTCCGTTCTTTCAGTTACGGGATTTGCCTTTTCGGTCGTCCTTTGAAAATTTTAGAAATTGGAGCGTATACTTTTCTTCTTTGCAATACATGACATTTTGAAAATATATGAGACACTTAAAAAATATATGAGACACTTTGATAATATATGAGACTAAACTAAAGAATTGTCTCACGAGCGTTTCGACCTTTACTACGGATTCTCAATGAGAGAACAGCATGCCTGATTGTCATTCCAGAGAGTCTTAAATTAAAGCAGAAATAGGCCATTCCTGAAATGGGCGTACGCCCAGGCGCTGTTACGTACCACCGACAGCGGAACAACGCGCCAGTAATTTGTGACACGGTGGCTCATGCTAGTCGGCACGGTTTCGTGAATTCGCGGGACACGGGAAAATACATTTACCGACGTCCGGGGTAGCTTACTTGGGAGATTTACGGACACAGCCGCGGGCGAAAGCTCCGTTGCGCCGTTGTCGCACGTTGATTGGCCGCGCGGTAAAAAATGGAGCGGCTCGATAAGACGAATAGGAGACACGTGGAAAAGTTGACAATTCGACGGGCGACGCTTTCGAACCTTTTCGTAGGTTTGAGAAACCGCGCGTTTTTTCATGATTGCGAGTTCTTCGTCGAGCCGGTTGATTGTCGTCCTTTTCAATTCCCTTCGCTTTCAATAAGAATCAGACCTCACCTCATTTTTCATTTAATCTTAAGCAGGATAAGATAAGAAAACATAGTGAGCAATTCTTGGTAGAGTAAAAAGGTTCTAAAAAGAAGATCAAGGAATTTGCGGAACGGAGATAACGTCAGCGATATGAAATTTCCTGTGCACGGACGAAGACACGGATGTCCGTCCAATCACATCGATTAATATTTGTCTTGCATGCTTCGCTTGTAATCTCAAATACATCTCCCGCCTAACTGGTTCGACCGTTTGCATGATCCGATCTCTGGATCATTCGACGGACTGACAACTCGCGATTAACTCTCCGCTAATGAGCTGCGAATCCACGCCTCTCGTAGCTCTATCTGATGATCGATCGGCGGGACAGCGGGCCAGAAACCGTCGGTCGAGAGGACAATTTTGGGTAGCACAGTGCCTCGTATTCACGATCGAACGTGGTTCTATGGCAGTGGCCCTCGAAGACACACTCGTCGCGACAACGGCGGCCCTGTTTTCGCGCGTTTTATCGTAATGCCGGGCCATTATCGACGACCACGCTGCTAGTATCTCAAGTGTTACCGGTTCCCCATATTTGCGCTTTGTGGGTGGCTATCGTACGACCACTCGTACGCCAGAGTGAATTAGGACCGACCGCAATAAAATTAGATATCTAACAGAGACGTGTCAAGATACCTCTCTCTGGTTGTAAGTTGCTCAGAAAATGACATTATAAAACGTGAATCTTTATGTTAAGATCTGGGTCATATTTATTTAATTCACTTACAAAAACCAGACACAAGTCTGATATTTCTTCTTTTTTTAAAAGAAGTATCTCCTAAGTCCTAAAATAATTAAAAAGAAACGTTTTCTTTGAACGAAGACTTCATAACAAGATTCGAAAGGCACGAAAAGTGTAAATAATTATATTCTCCCTTTTCTTGATGAATTTCTCAATTGTTAAGAATATAGAATTGAATCAAAAAATCAAGTTTGCATATAATTCCTGCGCAAGTTCCCGCTGCGAAAGATCTTTCGCTGGAGTTTCTCCGCCATTCGGGACAATCGTGACTCTGTTTTCGCGTTTATCGTAATGGCTGTGGTCCATTATCGAGCGTGACGTCTCGAGTGTTGCGGCGTCTCGCGGCTCGTTACTTTGTGGGTGGCATCGGCCTCCTTTTCTCGGCATTTCTCCGCACCGTTTCGCACGCTCTCGCGGTTCCTCTCCGTTCTCGTGGTCGTCTGTTCTCCATATTATTGCGATGTTCTCCTGGTGCTTGTTCCTAGCGCGAAACGCAGAACCGTAACCACTATACCTGAATGAAAGCGATCTAAAGAAGTTTAAAATTAAGCGAGATCTATAAATTTAAGATGACAGTTTCTTTCATGAGATTTTTATTTAAAATTGAATATGTGAGTACGAGAAAAATGTTACATAAAGATATTAATTATAAACGTGGATCTCGTATTAAGTCTTTTTATCTTTATATATCTTGTTTGATGTACAAAAGTGCGAAACTATATTTAATTTATCATTAATCGATGGATTAACGTCATATTCCTTGAGCAACTTACTTTGAGACATTGTTATGCAACAGAAAATTTTATTGCGATATTTTGTTATTTATATATGATAATATTTGGTTTGTGAGAAGGCGGCAAATCTAGTTGCTCGCCACGAGAGCCAGCGACTTTAGCTACGGCACTGCGCACACAATCAAAACGTGGAGAACCGACACGGCCGCGCGTAGTTTGTATGCTAATCAGAGTCGTGTTCCCTTCCCATCCGTACATCCTCGCCGCTATCTTCGTCCACCATTGTGGGCTCTAACTATCGTCAATTCTATTTTCTATCTCGTCTTAGCTTCGCGCATTTACACTCTTGTTCAGCGCCGCGTTTAGCACCGAATGCGGCTATTCGATCCAGAGTTTTATTTAAGGTGATTGGGCCATCAAAGCATGTCAAAGAAAAAAATCCGAATTAAATATATGTTATAAAAAAAACCTAAATACGCTTAAATTTGCAATTTTGAGAAGATCTGACGTCTAGTTTTTGAGATATTAAATCTCAAAGTTGGCATTTTTAACATAGGTTTTATGGGAAATTGTACCGGAAACATACATTTTTTGAGAAGTTCACTCACTGTCTGTAAAGAAACAAGTTCAAAAAACTGAAAATAACATTATTTGATTCTTCTAGCACTTGTTAAGTATAAGACAAAACGACGTTGACGTGTAATAAGGCCAAAAATTCAATCAAAAGTTGATGAATCGTCGCGTTTCTTGTCGGCCTTTCGATCAGCTGTACGCGACGTGGACATGTGGCAACGCCGCGCCGTGTAGTGTTTTCTTTCCACAGCACTATTCTTTTGCAAGCAAATCTCCCGTTATCGAAATTGTTTGTTACCTTCCATTATTTTTCAACATAAACACAATACATAACCTCACTCAAACACATGGCACTGGCATGATAGCTGCCTACAGCGAAGAGATGCAATGTCGCGACATTTCTCTTGTACGAATGTCAATTGAAGTCAAATCTTGAACTGTTTACATTTATCAGTAGATAAATTGATACGTAATCGAATGAAAAGTTACATTATAAAATCAGTAATTATACAAGTGTCTAGAATATATCCATAAAAATGGTTTTTCTTAAAATAAATTTTAAGCCTTATATTGACTCATATGGTACATGGCCCAATCACCTTAAAGATACCGAGATCGCGCGCGCGCGCGTTCGACGTAATCGAGAAACGAAAAGCGAATAGCCCCACATTTAAGTACCACCGGGAGTATGCGAATGCAATTCTCAACCTTAAGCATTTAAGTCGTGAGTTTGACGTTAAAATTTATTGGACATTTTTTAACCGCATCGATTTATCGTTTATCGAATTAGTAGTTATTGTTATAAAATTAGAAGAAAGTAATTGTATATCATTTAATAATTATTATTATCGGGTTTAACGCTCTAAAAGCAACTCTCCAGAACTAGTGTCTATTTTCTATTACAGCAATGACACAATCACCATAAAATTATCAGAAAGCTATTTTGAATGCGTATAAAAGAAATACTTTGTAAAATAGCAGATCATCAAAGCCGTGTATGTAAAACAAAACGTAATTTGGTAAAACTGGGAAACCCGGTTTATCAACGTTTTCCTGCGTGGAATAACGTCACCCGCCACGGATCCGCGCGAGTAAACCGGAAGAGACGAATTGCGGTGAGAAAGAGAGAGAAAACGGAAACGAACGCGGGCGCCCGCTTCTCTCGTGAGCGCTCTCCCTCGCCGGCTCTTTTCCCGTTTCCTCCATTTCCCGACCGCCTTACTGCGCTTTGTCTCCATAAGCCACATTCGGGTCACTGGCACGAAGAGGTTGCTTTAACGATCTGCATTGCATGAGCACATTTCGCCCTCTGGTACTCCGTTCGTCTATCTTTATGGAGAATGTCGGTGTCAAACTGAGAACGTGAGAGACTTTCAGCGGCGTGAGAAATTTTTTAAGTGCTTAAAAGAAAACAGTACGACGATCACAGAAAATAATACAAACTTCTTTTGAACTGTGAATCTGTGAATTTCGCATATTTACGTTTTTTAAATAAGACAAAACATAAGATTTGCTAAAGTATAGAAGAAAGGGAACCTCATTTTCGAGTTCATCTTTGGGGAATACACGCATTTCTTAAATATTGAACGTCAACAATTTGCCAAGAAAATGAAGAATGTAAGATCTACTTAATAGCGTGCGAGAAAATTAATTCAAATTTTGATAAGAATTAAGTACAAAGTTGTATCTCATAAATTCCAAATTTTAATACCGTGTTTAATATTTATTAAAGGCAAAAAATATTGAACAGGAACATGAAGCTGATAACTTTGGTAAGTTCTGAAGAATCCTTCTTTCCTCTCTTGTCTCATCCTTTCAATTCCTTTCCGCGACACAGTTTTAGAACATATACGACGGTTGACAAACAGACTTCGGTTATTTTATATGACAAACAAACGAATCGGACGATCGGCTTTACCTTGTTTATGCCTTCGGTCCGTTCCCAAGAAATCCGATAGCTGTTTCTCGAGTAATGTTGAGTTTCAACGAAACTTCGACATCGCGATGACGATGGCGAGTAAACATGTAACGGCAATGTAATAAACAGGCGAATTAAAAAGCCGCAACGGAGAACTGGGTCAATGCAAAATTGAATTCTTAATTCGCGAAATTATGGCCTGGCACTAAAACATTTAAATCCTCCTGTATTCTTCTTTTTATTTTTCTTTTAAAGACTTAAATAGAATTCTTTTATTGAAACAGGAGGGGAATTATAACGAAACAACCGGAAATTAAAGAGTTAAAATTTCAGTATCAAAGAAAGTGAAATATATCGTACTGAAAATGTGCCCTTTTAACTGGAAAAAAAGATCGACCGAATTAACTTCTTTTATTCGTGTATTTTTTTAACTTTGTTTCTTCTGCTTACGATGATGGTAAGTTTCACGCTCATTACTTGACGTTACTGCATTTACATCTCTTTTTTCGCTATTCTCTCCGTAACTAAAATGTTTTTGTATGTGGATTACAAACAGTAAATAATAAATTTTTTCCATTGGGAATTGTCACGAAGCACATTCACACATGTATAACACATATGTATATATGGAAAGCAGCAATTAGGTAGAGTGGATACGGCCTCGCTACACTTAGACGTCACTACTTTGACGCACCATGCGCCTCTCTTCGTCTATGTCTTCGCCATTGCAGTCATTGCTTGTTAACGCCGCTTCTCCGGGTGTCTTAAAAATATATACGACCGGTCCTCTTTCTCCCCGGCATCCCTTTCTCTCCCTTTCGCGACGCGACAAGACATCGGCAAGAAGGGTGCGCGCAAGAAAATCGCGGGATGCACTTACGGATATTACCGAGAACACCGACGGGAAGATTGCCAGACACGGCTGCTGGAATCATTAGAATTAAACCTTCTACAAAAGAGCGGCAGGAAGGCATGAAATTTAAGTGCCAAAATCTTAAGTATATGTATAATGCAGACAGTTCAACGTCTAAAGATTTAATTTTATTATAATTTTATAGATCCGTTAGGATATAGGTATATTTATTTAGAATCGTATAAATATTATCTTAAAAACCTCAAGAATATCCCTCCCTAAAGTCATGAAAGAATTATTGCGACATTCATCAAAATCCCATGAAGATATATTGCTTGATGCATATACTTAACCAAAGAGAAGAAGACAAAGAACCTAAAGATTTACTTAAGCTTAACATAAAGGGAGCAAAATCTGTCTGGTTTTGAAAGGAAAGGAAATTTTTGTTTTCTCATAAATCTCATCGTAGCCCATTCTTCAATCTTGCACAGAATGAGATTTATGAGGGTTTCTGGTCAGTTCTAGAATAACGCACGTTGAGTAGGATTTCCGTTGAAACGTTGCCTTTAACAAATTCCTTTTGACTTTGCACATCTCGGGCATTATAGAAATCGCTGTCGTTTTAATTTTGTATTCGTCAAAAGTGAAATCAATAACAATAAAACATACGACATAACAATAAGACATAGCAAAGTAGCTCTGATAACAAAGAAAAATAATGTGGCGAGACAATACCTGCGAGATAAAAATCGAACGTCGCCCGAGAATGTTCACTTATCGAATATTTTGCGACAATACACGAATGAAAAAGTTCTCTTTCCTTCATTTTTAAGGCATTCGGCGTCGTTGTTTCATAAGTAATTCATTGTTATGTTGATTCTTTTACAGAAACTGTTTAATTACAAAACTATGTACATAATTTTTACAATTGTTAACTAGCGTTAACTAGCTCACTTTAGAGATATTTCTACAAACCCTCGCGAGTAATCAGGATGCTATTGTGAACAATGTTCGGGTGTGGCGAGGACCGAACGGTTGGTGCTACACTTCGCAATGCGTTGCATGCGATACCGCTTGCATTATATGCATCGCCTGCAATTTCATCGGCGATTCGACGAATTATCGGGGGCGCGACGCCGCGCCGCGCCGCGCCGCGTTGGCGATGCGAGGACGGGATGCAATGTGAGGAGGGCGCGAGAGGAAGGCACGCGGCCACTGATTCACGCTCACGTTGTTTCTACAGACGTGGTCAAAAGGGACAATCTGACCCAGTCTATGGATAATTTAACTCACAGTATGGGTCTGAATGGGTTATAATTGGTGATGACAGGCCATCAGGCGACGACAGGCATTCACCTTACCGAGAGGAAGAGAAGGAGGAGACGGGAAGAGAGAAAGAGAGAGAATATTGTGTTCGAGGGCACGTAGCTAAGTCCTTGGCAGGCGTTGACGGAATCTCCCGTGACATTTCCTCCCATGATGCGACTTGACGCAACACAATGACGTGCAAGCAAATTACGAACTTTCAATTGTTACGTACTCGCGAACCTTTAGCTCTTTCTTTTAATTTAAATTCTCTCCTCGCCGTCATGGAACTCTCTGAAGTGTCGAGCTAGCGAACTCTACGAATCGTCGATCCTTCGAATTTTCGAGTTTTACAGAGCTGCCAAGCTCGCGAGTTTTTAATGATATTCCGGTTCGCGAGCTCACGCGAGACTCGCCCGACCGTTGCGGATGATCGCAGCTTACGAGTTTAATGGGATACAGAATATAAGTGGCTGGTAGATACGTTCTTCAATTTGCGCGGGACTTAAGCTCCTTTACGAAGATCTCGCGCATAATATGAATACTAATCGATCCTCCGGTCTGGGGCGCGCCGCACGCGCGGACTTTATTCCGCTAAATGAATGATCCTCGAGCTTTTCTGTCCGAGAAGTTCTTCTTACCCATAGCGATGAAATCTAACTTTTAACAAGCCGCATTGTCGCGCGTATTCTTCGATTTAAAAACTGCTTCACGAATAAAATAAATTTCTGCGCATACTTATAAATAGGTAGACGAGATATTCATTCAGTTCTGCGAAACGTTCGATCGGTTTATCTCCAAGCCTAAAAAATAATAAACGAATCGCTCGCTGAAACTGACCGCATGCGAATAAGGTCATCCAATCATGATTTTTCAATCTCACTGGAGAATTTTTCCATTATAAGCGTAACCATGCTGAAAAACTACAATATAATGGAGAATATAACGGAAATAATATTCGTTATAAATAATGTAACTCCGAAAACGCGAAATAAATAATATAAACATATCCTCTTCTCCTCTCTTATATTTTCACGTACAAAAACATCATATATATACACACATGCAGGCAAACACATGGTGATTTTATCTCGCAGTGAAGAGGCTCGAGCGCGAGCCCGCCGGCATACCACCGCACCGGTCGATTCGATTCAATTACAAAAGTATGAGGCTGATTCTCGTGGCTATTGCGCTGCAACGCGGGATAGATGCACGACGCGTCTTTTGCGCGATGCGCCAATTCGCATCCGGCTGCGTCGCGACGTGATGCACCATGTCGGTCTTGCCACCGGTTTTGGCGAACGTTGAATACTCCAGCTGTGTCCCGCCGTCGCGTCGTTCCGGCAGTGATATACTCGCGGACGCGCGGCCTAAGAGGAGAATAATAAAGGGAATCCCACAGGAGGTGGGTGGTGCAAGAGAGAGCGTTACAGTGTTTCTCATTTACGTGGCTACGTAAATAAGATGGATCACCAAAGATAATTAAAAATGGACCTACAGCAGTAAATGATAATTGCTAATTCGTTTGAGGACTTTCAGATATTTATAACTTTGAATTATTAAAGTTTAAGATCCTAAGAATGCTTGCATTCGCATTTTTTAGATCTTTGTATCTTCAAATCTTCAAAATGATCTTCTGATTCTTTGATTTTTCTGATTATGCAGGATTTTCAGATTCTTACACTTTTTATTCATCGTCTTGTTTCTCCCAAACGTCTTTGAATTGTTCCGATTCAAAGGTATTTCGATTTTTATACTTCCAAAAGTTTTCGAAGATCCTTGGGACTTATTATTAGAAAAAGCTTTGCAGTTTTAAATCTTTGTACCTTTGATCGTAAGGTTTCTAACTTTATACAAATTTAAATTGTACCATCGAATCCACAGATGTTAATGAAACAACAGTCTAAGCATGACGCTCTATTTTGGCATATAAGCGCGCGGAAACTAACGTCAGATAAGCCTACGTAATTAGAATCACATCGGAGGGGAAATTGAGAAACGCTGTTTGAGAGATATGCGTATCGCACGAATTGCGGCCGTTATCGCAGTCGCATTCCATTGTACTCTCGCAGACAGTGTTATTACCCTAACCGTCCATAATTACGTCATCGTCATTGTCCTCGCGCATGTATCCCCATAAATGCCACGAGCCCTGGCGCCCTGTGGTCCCTCCGGAGCCTACGACTCCTCTCCCTCTCCCCTCCCTCTCTCTCTCCGTTTCCTTCCTGCCTACGCACCGTCGTCAGGTTCGTGATATTCGCACAAGCGACTATGCGGCGACGTCGGTTCGCCAACTAACACGCACCACATGTGGATACGCGGCGCGATGCGTCGCCGTTTACCTGCATCTGCATAGCACTGAGTACCTGAATACCGCAGTACATGCGTTTGCGCGGGGGCAACACACATACGCACGCTAAGAGATTCCTGCGCGTCTCTATACATATATTCACATTTCCACATTACTCACGTACACGAACACGCACTATCGTACTGCACGGTGACGTACTGACGGCGTGATGCACTCGCGTGCACTAATAATCTTAGCCGGCTTTAACATTCGTGTTAAAATATTCAGACACATCGGAAATGATTTCTACGTCAAAATATAGCAAGATAAAATAAATTACAACGTAATTTCGATCATGAAAGCTCGTATGCACTCCGAGCTTTCTTTAGAAGAAACTTTGCTCCAAAAGATCTCTTAATTTTATCTCTCTTAACAGATATATTTGGGCACTTAATTGCCGATTAAATATTGCGACATTATAAGCGCCAATAATATCGACAAATAAATTTTTCCTAAAAACATGCTTGATATTTCTCCGAAATCTTACTGTTACAGCACACGCGTCACTCTTAACCCAACCTACGGCAGTTTCTACAACGATGTCATGCGGCGCACGAGCAAATATACACGCACATACGCAATACGCGAGCGTACGCACAACGGCACGCGGGTCGATTAATCGGCATACACGCGGGCTAATGTAACGTTGCGCGCCAGTTATGCTACCATGTTACGTCGGGTATGCCGACCGCACACTCTGGGTACGCAACCAAGCCGACGGGCTGTGTTGGAGAACCGATGGGGGTGAACATTCCCGATATATATTGAGAGAGAGTGCACGCGCGTGTGTATGTACGTTGCGCACCTGACAGCCACGAATTCGCTACCTGCGTATTAGACTGCATTTCGCGAATTATTGGCGCAATCCTGTGTTCAAGACTCTCCCCCTTTGCGACCCCCTAAATTCTGCTCTCCTAACCGGACACAATGCGTTCCATCGGCGCAGCATCGAGTGGGGCATCTTCCGGAATCCCCGATAGATTCCATCGAAGAGAATTATTTCAGAGTCTCCTCTTGTTTCTCTCTTCCTCCCTTTTCCTCGGCAAATGATGTTCCTCTCTACGTATTGTTCCGCCATTTCTCTCGCAATTATTATGCACTGCTGGCTCTTTTCGGGGTTATTCCGTGGTCCGATAGACCGCAACGAAAAGCTTCGAGAGTAGTTGAGGCCAGCTCTCCGGAAAGATAGAGAAAGAAATAACGAAAAAACTCTGCAAAGCAGATAACCGATCGTGGTACACGTTTTATTATTAATTTTCAGAACTTGATGTACTTGTAACTTTTATTTATTTATGCACGATTTTTCAGTGTAATTTGCATATCTCACGCGTCCCGAGAACCGTAAGAAACCGCGCTTACAAAATAATATTATATAGAAGGCTAGAAGAGATATGTTGCGTAACGCATACGGATTGCAATTAATTAAAAGGTAGGCAATTTTCCACGTGCGTATATGCAATAGCAAATAAATCCCGTGTCGCAAATGTGAAAGCATATTCCCGCTTGCGCGACGTGCACTCGTTTAGAATAACGAAGGGCCGCGAAATTAAAAAAAAGAAAAGAAAAAAATACGAGAGAGCGACAGATGCGCCGTAGCGCCCGAGTTTCATAAACGAAATTATGCTAACTACACGCGTTGAAGGAGGCTCGAATCTCTCTATAATCAGACCAGCGTGATTTCGTTCAAAGCCTTGTTCACCGACTTCTCTCTCTCGCTCTTCACGTCTTATTTCTCTCTTCATACTTTGCAGAGAACAAAAATTGGTCTCCCGTTTAGAATAATCTAATGCAATCGCAGCTTCGCATCAATAAACTTTATGTCTAACATAGGATTAATTTGTTACAAGTAGTTACAAGAAATCAATTGCGTGAAATATGCACATATACATCAAGTTCTATGTACGGGCGAGATGCTTAATTTGAAAGCGAGTCGAGATACAGATTAAGAAAGAATGTGGTATTACAAAAACATCGAACATTTTATTATGATCGTGGTACAAATCTTAATAATAATAGTATTTGGAATTTGTGATATTTTGATATTTATCTTTATGGATCAGTCAGCGTGAAACGTACGTGTATTTCAATGGTATCGTACTTCGTGCGGATTATTCTTTTATTTCATTCATTTTATATGTGGTAATTTTATTAATTTTCCGCCGACAATATTTGATTCCATTATATTTCGAAAAAGCGGATATTATATTCTTACGGCAGAAAGACAAACAATTAACTTTTTACTTCCTTTTTATGTTTTATTCAACAAACGCTCGGCTCATAAAAGAGCTCGATAACGTTTAAATGCGAACCGATATTTTCGAAAGCCACACGGGCATTAACGCCAGAATTCGAATAAATTAAGACTGGAAGTGACGGCTGACGGCTCACGAGGCTCTTAATCACTGTCGCCGTTTAATTACTCCCTCACGTAGCAATAACGCGACTCCACTGACCTCATTTCCTCAAAACATCATCATCCGAAGTATGGCATCGAGGGCGAACTAATGACGGGGAAAGACCATCATTCGGGGACCGATTGCTCTCTCTTATTGAGCCTCTAAATCGCCCTTATGATCTATATGACGACGCCAATGAATCACCATCCATCGTAAACGTCACGTTTATTAACTTTTCGCGTTCAAGATGACTTTCGTCATTATCGACGATCTTTTTGTGTCTTAATCTCTTTTTATACTGTAACATAATAATAAACGTACACCATATTCGTGGAGTTCTGTATGAATCGAATTTTGGGACGTACGTTAGGATCTGATGAAGAAACAGATTGCAATTAAGACATCGCTCTACGGAGAAATCGATTTTCATTCGATGAAGAATTTACTATTGGAATACATGTACCGATGGTGATGATATCGAGGACGCTTAAAGTCGAGCGTTTGATTCGATCCACGTGTTTGGTCCATGCGATAAATGAATTCGCGAGAAGTACGAAAATTTAATTTCCCGCGTATGGAACATAATCCTCTTGCTTAGGAAATTGGCTGCTCGATCGCGCTCCTCCGGCTTCATCCCATCCACCCTCGCGATCTTTTGTTGAACGGTGCACGAGAAGCGATCCTGACGCGAGACGCGGGATTCGCTGCCGCTGATCCGACCGGCCACGCGAAATAAAATAAAACGGATATTAAAACTTGGGCGAGAGCTAATTTCCTCGCGTTTCCAAGCATAATATTCGTTTTCCCTCTTCCACTCTCCCCTTTTTTCCACATTTTTATTTCTTCATCACTGACGAGTTAAACCATCTATCGGACGAACGACTCCTGAATATTCAGTGACGATGAGCAGATGCGGATGCATGAATAGGCGAGAAAATCAAGTTCGGGATTCGAATTTGACGAGTGACAGTCACGTTCGGACCATCCTGCAGATTAAACTCTGTTGGGATGCCAGTGTGACATTTCGAAAATGCAAACTCGCTTTCAGATCTTACAATACAGATCTTTTGGATGCAAAGTCGTAACGCATTACAAATCAATAAAATCTCTAATTCACTAATGCAACATGTTTATCCAAGCAGTTGTAAGAAAAACTTTTGCGATGCACGCGTTAAAGAAAAATCTATCAACATTTTAATTAATAATATTTCCTAACAAAGAAGGATTAATTTCAATGTTGTCACTCATGTATCATAAACTTCAAATGAAAAATGATTCTTGACATATCGTATTATCCTGTCAAAGCAACATATTGCGTAATTATATTCTTATACCGCGAAGGCTAATATCACTCCGATAAATCCAAAATCGGATGGAAATATACTATGCTTCATGCGTGCCGCTTTATTGCACGTTCTGCACTTTACGTTCAGGCAAATTGATCGTTCTACCTTCGAAGTACTAATAAAACTTTATATTCCGACGAGCGTAATTATTTCCCGTCGCTCTATTGGAAAATACAAGTTTGTTCAATGCAGTCATTACGGGCTCATATAGCGTAGCCAAGATGGAGGAATAACACAAGATCGATCGGTACATGCCGAGGTATCTCGAAGTAACGATCTCGAAGAGGACCGTCGAAACGACATTAATGCCCGGTGTCAAAGGAGAGAGCCCGGACGCCTCTTCATCTACGTGCTTGCCAAAGTACAATGCGTCTGGCCGAGTGTTCGCGAACCTTCTCCGTGAAACTTCGGGGAAGCCTTCGCCTCCGTTTCTAACCACCTTTGAGGTCATTACGACGTGCACGCTCCCTCGTGTTTGGACATTTCTCTCTCTTTCTCTCTCTCTTTCTCCTTCTCTTTTCATTACGAAGATCCTGTCGGATGGCCAGACGGTTAATCACGTCCCGTTTCACTTATTAACTCCCCATCCCAGCCTGCTGGTACTTGCACTCAATAGCCGCCTCCGTTTCTCTTGTTCTGCGCTACCTACTGACGATCCTTGATTCGCTCATCTCTCAATATTCCGAATGGGATTAGTTACACATGATTATGTGGCGAAACGTGTTCTATCAACGTGTCGTAACACGTGACTGTCGGGCTTTCACGAGATTCAAATACGGGTATTTCCTAGCACTATTAGATATTGTAAACAAATATGTAAAATTACACAAACAATTGTAAATATCGTAACAGAGACATATAATCGTGTGATTTTTACACTTGTTGTTCATGTAAATTTATATATTTATCTTGCAACATATAGCTATATTATTTCAGAGTGATTGCGATAAAAATAATACAATATAAAACAAACATTTTAGGTAAAGAACAGATTTTATTATTTTGTTTTGGTAATAGAGCATTACGCCACTAATTTTATTTTAGCAGGCATTATAGGTTTTTCATAAAACTCGGTTTTCAAGGCTTAATTCACCCTTGTATAAGCTTCTCGGCATAATCTTCTTTAACCCTCTCTCTAATTCGCCATTTAACAGCAAGCATCAATGTCTCGAATACGCTAACAAACAAGAAACAAAAGACTCTCTTACACCCTGAAAGCTCTCTGCGAGAGTCTGCTTGCTTTCCCCCGCGAACATTCGCTCATTAGGCAAATCCTACCCCTCTCAGCTCATTCCAAAAAAGGCGTTCGTACCTTTCCTCGGCCTTAGCATACAAATTTATTCGTAAACTTCTACAATTTAAATGTCCACGGTGTTTCAATCAAGGGGCGTCGCCGTTCTCTCCATCCCCGTTTCCCCCACGTACGTATAAACAACCACCAGATTAGTTTTCCTTCCTTCAAACTTTCATCAGTTTTCTCTCTCTCTCTCTCTCTCTCTCGCTCTTTCCCATCGGCTTTCCCATGGCCTCTCTTCCCTTTCCTTCTCCCGAGTATCAACTTCGGAGGATTTTCGTGTTGGCGTGTCAAATATTAAGCAGCCTCGTTTTCGTGCCGCAACCAGTTTAGAGGATGAACGAGGGAGGCAGGGAAGAGCGGGCTCGTGTGATTCCTTAAGAACTTCGGAACAGCTTCGGAACTCGTTTGGACCTGTGATCCCTGTCCCGCTAGCCTAGTATTTCGTAACCCATAATTATATTTGCTCATTAACCTTCCTCCCGCCTTCCCCGTTTTCCTTCTTCTGCATTGCTTTCCCCGAGTTTCCATGAGGGATGGAAGTTGCCGCCGGGCAAAAGCGAATCTAGGGAATTTTCGAGGGATAGTCTTTCAAATTAGAGATTAAATCCCCAAAGGAACGAAATATCACTCTCTCGTAATTACTATTTAAATCTTCCACAGTTTACTTTTCTGATGATATTTTAACTTCTCAGAAATAATGTTCGCAAGTTTATGCGTAATTCGATTTGAATATTTTTAATAATTTTTAATCTAAAATCTCCCTCTCTTCCCTGGTAATTAATCAGACTAATTAATTAGGATATTTGAGATGGAATTGAACATAGTCGTTATACATGGTTTCTCTTTTGAATACGCGATTGCCCGAAGGGGCAAATGCAGAGATGGAGTTTTGTAAATTACCGCCGCTAATGCCGCGTTACATATTTGTCGGATTTCCAACTCGAGATTGCCGGCTTTACAGAGCATAACTTACGTATCACACAGGGTAGCTGTTAACGTCTCCCCGAGAATCACCCTGGCAAATGGAAACTCCGGGTGAACCGAAACTACATCGCGACTACCGATAGTTTCCGGATTCGCGCGCGGTTAATGCGCTCCCGAAATTGTTTAAACTTGCTTATGTAAATAAAATTTGCGAAATTCTCGTCCTTGTTCTCGTTCCGATAAATAATTTCGATGAATGCAATATCTTTCACTGGGGAAATTTATTGATATTTTATACGAAATTTTATTCATGCGGGATAAAATCTGCAAAATTTACTTACACCCGAAACGTTTAGCCTCACAAAAATATATTAATGTCCATTATTATCGAAAAGAAACTATTAATTCTTCCTTCCTCCTCTCAATCTGTTGTATTTTCGTTTTCACAGATTAGCTTGGATTATTTGCACATTATTAATTCTCTCTGCTAGATTGTTGTCTCGCTTCAATTGCGAAGCGGGGGCTTTCTAGTTGGCGTTCTATTAGCATTGCGCAATCGAGTCGCGACGAATTAGCGAATGGATAGCGTATTAATTATATTGTTAGTGGACGATGCGAAGCTCAGCTCGACCGCGGCGGTTTTTTCCGGCGGTCTCGCGTTTGGACAGTGCAAATTTGCGGACGAAACCGCGTGTTATTGGTCACCAATGCGCCAGTAGACTTGCCGTGGATGTATCTAGCGTAAACTTGTCGGCGTCATTTCGATCCTACATATATACTATGTACATTCAGAATTTGTTGATAGTGAAACGCACGCAAAACATATTTTCCTTTTTCTTCACGTTTTAAGAAAATGTATAAATAACAATTTTTATTGATTACTCGATGCTGTGCATTTTGACATTTTGCTGCAAAGCAAGTTTATGAAATACGGGATAACATGAGACTATACATTTTTTCTATACAGCTATTGTTATTCTTGACTGAATCATGTATTATATTATATTTTATCAATTTATATAGCTTCTTATTGTTACATCCCGTGAAGAAACTGCGCGGTAAATTTGGCGATCAATTGGCTGCCCTTCGTATAAATGATCGCCGAACGAAAAAGCCTGCTTTTCGAGAAATATAAGAAGCGATAATACAATGATCCTGTTTTATTGGGACATAACCGACGTGCCAACGAGAGAAACATGCCGCGATTCCGTTGTAATGGTGAACTAAAACATCGACACCCTCTATAGAGCTAGCTTGTTCCCGCGAAGGTTAAACCGCTTTTGCTGGCAAGTACCTACCCGCCGTCAATCGCACCCTTATGCTCGTTACCCTGAAAAAATTGCGGCCCGTAAAGGTCCTCCTCGCCTGTTTCACGCCGGTCGCCGGTGCAAGGCCATCGATCGACTACCGGGGGTGTGACTAGCCCCGAATACCCGCATATTTTAAGCGCGCGTCATGCACACGCTTCTCGCGCGGATTCGACGGTTCTTAAAAACCACTCGGAAAATCTTTGTGCCCCGCGCGTTTGCGTTTTTCACAGGCGAATTTTCGTTGCCATTCTTTACCATCAAATCACGATTTGCATAATAACGAACGCGACGACAGAAAGAAAAGAAAAGTTAAACCGAATAGAGAAAAGAAAGAAGATGAGAAGGAGGAATCTTTTGATATCTATCTTCCATTTGAAAATTCAAAGAACGATATATATAAGATGCATTCGTAACGTTTCAAAATGCTTTGCGATGGGGCGCAGGCATCCGCGTATCAAAAGCGCATCAGCCGCGGCGTGCTGCGCTCCTAAATGTTAAATAAGAAAACGGCGAACTCAAAGTCGTACAGAATGCTCGCAGCTGTGCGCTTTGTAGTCCTGGTTCCTGGATATTGGAAATGGGGAGCGTTACGCGTCATAGAGATTTGAGTATCCCGGAGCATCGCGCAAGCGTATCGCTGGAATAAATCATTTTTTTTATTCGCGACCGTAAACCCGTCCCGTAGATAGGAGCTCGCGTCCGTGGTCGTAAAGGGTTTTGAACAGGGCTCGTTTACGAAAGGACTGCTACCCCGGGCAAGCTACAGAGATCGGGTAAGGATCGATGAGGACCTCGATGGGGCCGTCACTGATAACCGGCCGCTCGCATGACCGAACCGGAATAATGCTCGTTGTATGCTAAACCTCGCTGATAAGCACGCGCCGGCCCCTACGACGAGATAGCGGCAAAACAATATTCCCCTCCCTGCGTAGATACGAGATAGATTTGGTTTTACATCGAGCTATCAAACAAATGTACCAAAACGGATTTCGAAATGATGTCCCATGATGACGATACTCCCGGTAATAACAATAGGTACTTCTGATGACGGTATTTATCTTCAAGATTGACTAGGCGGCTTATCGATTACTACAAACTATTACGTCCGACTTTACATCCATATCTATTTTTACTCTTTATTTTATTTTTAGAAATTCGATATAACTGATGCAAATCTGAATCTGGACAGTTTCTAATATATCTTTTTAAAAAGATATTCTGGCAGTAAATTCGAAACGGTAAAAAAATGAAAAGTGGCGATATTCCTGTTCTCCAATGGAGAAATTTCTTTCAGGTTTAAAAAACGTTTAAAAAATTTTTCTTTATTAGATCTATCTAACATTTGAAAGGCATGGATGTCATGGCGAAGGTGAGAAGATGTCTATCGCGATGACGCTGACGGTCGGGGTGTATCTAGTCCGCATTGATATGCAAAATTTGTAGTTTCGAGAAACTTACAAGAGACTCTAGCGCGTTTGCACGCGTGAGAACGGCGAGTAAACTTCGAGATCCTAGATGTCTCAGGTTCTAACTTTATGATCGGTCTCGCGCCTTTGGTGCACGTACGCGCGAGTATCGGATGTGACCCTCCAGTGTACAAAAGCTCGCTAATCCGCTTCTAAACATCCTCACACTATTCTCAAATCCGCCATAATCTTAAACTCGCTGATTAAGATTATAAAGTTATTGTGTCTGCGGTAGAGAATAATAAGGAGTTGACAAAATAATAAAAACAAATGACCGTTTTTTTTAAGTATCTTGATGTTGTTGAAAAAAAAAATAGATTTATGAGAGGTTGTCCTTTGAATTTGTATGCAAAATTATTATTAGAATAATCATAATTAACAAATATATAATAAAATTTAGTAGAACTAACTATAACCGATAGAAATATAAATATAGAAATAATAAATATAGAATAGAGGTTCCTATTAAAAGCAGATGATGAAAATAGATGAATGGAAAATAAATACATTCTAACAATATATTTTACAAGAACAGAACGATGCATCAATATAGTAAAATGATTCCAGTAATTTCAATCAAGTTGACACTTGCTTGTATTTAACACTTTACTGATTATCGATTATTCCTTTTATCGCTCGTATTATTCTCGCGCCAATAATGTATCAGAGGTGCATTCGAATCGGTAGACTCATATCCCGTCATGTATATTATCTGAACACGAAGACGTGTGTGAGTCGAAAAAGTCGAAGGAAAGAGAGAAATGTCGTGAAAGCGCAAGAGCGAGCTAGTGAACGAGCGACGAAGGACACGGAGGGGGAGGGAGGGAATGGTAGTTAATTAGCTCGAGTTAAAAGCTCGGCTTAAATGACCTATTCAGCGCTTAGCATCGAGCGAATTCACTTTGGTGTTCCCTCGACTCCATCCGCACGAGGAAGATCCCGAGGTATACACTGTGTCGACAACCTACGTTGTCTTACGTTGTCGTTTCGCGCAGACTTATAGGCCGCTTTTACGTCGGAAACTCGTCGTATCGTGCAGTTGAACGTTAAGCAAATTAAAATTAAGGAAACGGTATTTTTTACGAGATCTTGTTATTTAAATACTTAAAATACATATAAAGAGCTTTCTTATAAGAATTTAAAGTATATTTTCTTGAATTCTTTTCATAAGGAAAATATTACCCAAAGAAATAATTCTTTTCAGATTTTCGTTCTCGGGATCTTTTTTGCGTCTTTGATTCACTTAAGAAATTAATTTAATTCCTTCCGTGCACTTTTGAAAATCGATGAGGGCGTGAAATTGGCTTGAATCGTTTTCTATGTCGCCAGCCGAGCTTTTCTTCAAACTCGTCGCCCTTCGACGATCATTACCGTTCCCCGTATCATCATGACTAAATAAAATCTATTAGGAAATGGAATAGGGTGCAGAGCGGGCAGTTGTAAGCGAGCATAATGAAAAATCTTTACTCGCGATGACGATGACGAAGCGCAGGGAAGAGAATTGATGTGGTAGTGCCAGGCAGACGACGCAAATGCGATATTAACAAGAAAACGCCAAAAGAGTGAAGTTCCGCTTCAACAAATTACTTAAATTTGATACTCCTGATTTGAGAATGTAGTGAAGCAGCAAGTGCTTCGAGTACTTCGAGAAATCAAATTTCGCCATTTGTAAGAAAGTATCATGTTTACCATCGAATAATGTGCGTATTCGTATGCAAACGCAATACTCCACGTGAGCGAGTCTACTCTTAAGTCATCCGCGAATGTTGTTTACGTAATGCTCCTGCAAGTCGGAGCTTTATACGCGAGCAGAGTCACGAGGCAGAAATCATATTCAGCGATCCGATAATCGATCAGTTCGTATTTATACCGTACCTTTTCCGCCTTCTCATCCGCATCTCCCCTTCTCGCCGCTCTTTTCAGTTTAAAAGAGACGCGGATCTTTCCGTTTTCTCAACTTCATCTCGACCTACTGCTGAAAGTGCAGCGCAAGTTGTTAACCTTAGCTTGTGGTTTAATTACACGGGCAAATATTATCGAACTGACAGAGTTAATTAGATAATTAAAACTTGAAGGGTAAACTACTTTGCGAGCCGAACGGCGCCCTGGTCTTTGAATATACATGAACATATACATGCAGATACCATCGGTGATGCGCTATACGTTGAAAGTTGAAAGATGCAAAACGAAGGATCGCAAACTAAAGATTCTCCACGTTTGAAGAAATAATTATAAAGAAAAATCGATAGGAGTTTTCGCGTTTTCGTGATGTCATATATGTTCTTCATTTCGCCACGGAATACTTGTAAATTTTTCTAAAACGAGTATAAAAATATGATTTTACAATTCTAGATGGTAAAAGTTTTTATTTTATAAAATGTCAATAATAATCAATGGCTAAGGAAATATTCCGCAAAATACATTTTTACAAAATATATTTCCATTTATCAAAAAACTAATGCGAACAAGATCTTGTTTTTCTAAGGAGGTTGAATATTTAATGTATTATTGCAAATTATTTATGAAAATCCGAAAATGTTTGAAATTTACTAGTGTATTTTAAAAGAGGGCATCACAATATTCTTTCTTAATTACTCAGCGCAGTTTCTATGACGAGTTATAGGATTAAATAAATTACACGTAATTTCTCTCGTGATTTACGACTACGACTACGTGGCGCCAACGGTACGTTGACGAAGAAATCCCTCTAAAAAAGAGGAATCTAGCGACCGGAGATCAGCGGCCGTATGTTTCCAGCATCATTATCTCCGGTCGGCAGAACTCTCGGGACCCTCGTCAGAGTCGGCGTTTATACCGCGAATCCTCTCTCGGATAAGTGAATCCCCACAGTCGGACGAGCCGAGTTTAAACGCTTTAGCCAGCGCGACCTGCGATTAGCGGAGGAGACGACTGTGACCGTGATGGACAGGTCAGAGATGCACGCGTATCACTTCGAGGCGCTGCGATGTGCGAAATTTCGCAGCTAACACTCGACGGACTGCCAGACATTATCTTATCTGGAACGTGGAATATATGTGAAGGAGTACCATAATAGTTTTCGTAAAATTTCATTTTACCTCCGTACGCTTGAAATCTCTTTTATCGTATTGAGAAAGAATGAGCTTACAGTGCGAAATATTAAAATACATGAAAATGATCATCTATCCTGATAATTATACCGTAACTTTATCTCGAAACAAAAAATTTTAGAAACATGATGAGCTACCTGCTCTTTGTTTTTTTAATTTATCTCGGTACCTTCTCGAGATGAATATATGCGTGTATTGAAATACACGGTAGTTTTGTGACCTGGTTTAACAGCACGAACGTCACTGTCCGCATATATTAGATTTAGTACAATTCAGAATTAGATTGTCCGCATTCCGCGCAAGATGCAATGCTAATTCGAAGTGAGAGTATGGGCCAATTTGCGCGCGTATTACAGATGTGTATTTGTACAATCGCACAGATACCGGCCAAGTAGCAATCACGACCGCGTTATTATGCGCTCGTCGAGCATATGTTAATTCGCGTAGAAGATGATGAATGCGGCGAAGAGCCGCCAGATGTACCGGGTATCTCGAAATTATCGTATTTTCTTATTTTCTCATGTTAAATATTAAAATTCTGTTATAACAAAATAAAATTTTTTTAACTTTAATAATGCCATTTATTTGTTTAGATCTTTTATTACAAATTTGAAAGAGTTCCAAAATTTTTCGCGTTAATTCATGACGAATTCTATTGTTATCTGATTGCCCAATTTCTCGATAACTGCCGGTAGTTGAATAACAGAATTTTAATATTTAACATGAGAAAATAAGAAAATACGATAATTTTCATTGATAAAAATGTCAATCATAAAATGATCAGAGGGTAAAAGGAAGTGCAACCTCGGGACACCCTGTATACGCGTAAAACGACGCTGATAGGCAAACGCAGTGCCCGATTCATTAAAGTTTACACCGAGGAAAGCTCTCGAGCGCGCCCACAGCAAAGCGCCTGCCTGTACAAACAATTGCAACGAGCTCCCAACTAATCTGGTGTGTCGACGGGGGCTGGTCGACGGCAGGGAGAAGAGAAGGGAGGGAGTGGGAGATGAGAGCAAAGTAGAATATCAACATCCTCCGCTCGTCCAACTTGAGGAATTTGCTGCGAGCTTTCCGAGATGGTGTTTCGAATGAAACCAGAGAAGCAACATACCTATAGAATCGTCCCAACTGACCGAATTTAACTTGAAACGTGCGCATGTCTGAATTTGCAAGAGTTACGCGGAAGGAAAAAGATATTCTGAAGAAAATGCCTTCCATTGTCTTCCTATAAAACACAGAGTGCAGTTTCGTTTATATCATAATTGTGCGGAAAGATTTATTATTGTCCTCACGATAAGAAAATTCAAATATAAAATCTAAATGTCACACTGATGTAATGAATTCTGACCAGCGCAGCAATCTCGTACAATTTCTTATTCATGATCACTTTTATTCTTAAATGAGATATTTTTGTCGCTTATCCGTTTAATAACATCGTCTTTTTCTTATCTGTTACAGGCACAAACGGAAAGTGCAAAACTTGCTGCCGTGCAAGAGCGCAGCGGGCGCGGCAGCGGTCGCCGGACGGGGTCGCGTGCTGCCGGACGGCCAGCCGCATCCGGGCCCCGGCATTGGCGGCGGCGGTGCCGGCGGCGCCGTTCTTTACGAGGACCTACAGGATCACGCGGTGTCGCACTCGCAGCTGCACAATCACCTGCCGACGAGTCACGGCCAGGCGCCGACGATCGAGGTACGAAATCCCGAGGCCCACCCGCGGGTCCCTCCGCCACCACGCGAACCACCGCTGCTACCTGCACGCAGGGAAAAGAGACCGCCGCAGCCGCATCACCTCGACTATCTCGATTATCGCGACCCCAGGTCGATACTGCGCGTCCAGGACAAGCCGTCGCGGGCGGTCCTGGGCGGCTACCGGACGCCGCGCGCCCTTCTGGCCAAGTCGCAGGGGGTACCCCTGTCGATCGCTGCCACCGCCCAGTCGTCCGCCGCTCGACTTGCTTCGGGCGGCACTGGCGCGAACAGCCCGCTACTGCTGCGAAACGAGAACAACCTTCTGCGAGACAGTCACCTGCTGCTAGCTACGCAGAACGCCCTGATCACGAGCCAGCGGCCTCCCTCACCTCCCACCCCACCCTCGCCTATGCTTTCCCGCGGGGAATTTCCATCGTGTCGAGATCTCGATGTCTTGGCCGCCGATGGCTATCCGGCCGACGTACGAGTCCCCGCAAGACCTCGTGACTCCGGCATCCCCATCCCTCCCCCCCACCGACCTGGACCGCGCACCTCCCCCGCTCGGACGCCGTCGAGCCCGAAAAGACCGGCGGATTCCGTCGCGGTGTCGAGGTTCGCGGTCCGAGAGGAGGGCCGTAGGCGGCTCTCGGTAGACTCCGAGGGCTATTCCTATATAGATTTCAAAGACTCGGATCTGGAGTCCACGAGATACGGTCGTCCTGAGACCGCGAATCCCCCCAACAACGGCAGGCGACTGTTGCGATTGACGACTACGAGGTCGAGCTCGATCGACTCCGACGGCTACTCGTACATCGTCGATTACGGCAGAAGGGCGCCCGGAGCCGCCAGGAGGCTCGTCGCCGACGGCACCGAGGAGGAGGTCTGTCCGCTCTGCACCATGCAGCAGATACACCACCTCCTCAGTCAGCCGGAGCAGGACGTCTACTTGCACGTCCAGGACACGTGACACGTGCCGTCCTGGCCGTCGATCGACAGTCTCGTGGCGGCGTAAGGGCGTAGGTTCCATCTCGGGAATCCGGACAGTTCCCGAGCGAGAGTCCCGAACGCGTATCCCCGAGGCAGAAGTTCCAACATATCTTCGCGAGTATCTCGCGTCGACCAAGGTCGGCCGAGCGACATTCGATTACCAAGCGTCGTGTGCTATCTTCCTGTCCCGCGGCCGTGATGCAACGCGACGTGATGTGACGCGACGCGATGTGACGTGACGCGACGCGACGCGACGCGAGGCGAGGCGATACGACCGCGACGCGACGCGATGTCGCAGCGTAAAAGGGACGCAGCTGCGTCTTGTCTAAGATTATCGTCGTAGATTATCTGGCGCCCTGCGGATTCCGGCGAGCGGACGGAGGCATAGCACCAGGTATTTCATTGACATTGACACTAAGGCTGTGTGTGCTTCGTGATTCGAAATCTATTTTCTCTGCAAGAGTGTGTGCTGCCAATTTCTGATTTAATATTTAGTTTGTAAATCTTTCTCGTAAGCTTTAAATATATTTAGTAGTAATGGGCAAAATTACAAGACGGGGCTTTAATAAATTGCGGTAAGCAAAACCGGTCAGTTATTCGCACATATTCAATTTTTATACAGAATTCTAGAGCAAACGCTAGAATATAGATGATAACAATTCATGTTTATTGAATACTGACTAATTTGACTAAACGCTATTTATTAAAGATAGTCCTTGGGCTCTTAGCTATCGGGAGAATTCTGAAAAATTCAGATCACACGATGCTTCCTCACTGACTTCGAAAAAATTGTAGCTAGTTTTTTTCACATTTCTAGAGAAATGGTAGTTAGAAAAGAGAAATGACTTTATACGCACTATATATATGCTTAAAAAAAATCACTCTTATATAATTATACGACTAGTTGCTAAAGGAAAGCGTCTTGTAATCCGAATGCCAGAAGAAGACAAAAATACTTGAAGACAATCGTGACATAGTTGTTCGAATGCTTACTCCTGTAAGAAAAAAGTACAATACACTACTTTATATACACGATAACAGAAATAAGCATTCAGTGTCGTCACTTATCGATGCACCCACATCTCTCGCAGAGAAAACCGTTTGTAACAGTTTCTCGCGTACAGAGAAGCTTCTGTTAATTTATTATTAATTAATTTGTCAATTTTAAATGTTCGAATCACGCGAGCTTTCACTCATCAACGGGGGCGTCCGTTCGTTCGCTACCGCCGCTCAAGGCGGAGACGCCAGGACGGGCTAGTCAGTATTTATTTTGTTACTTCGGAGCCGTGCCCGCGCAATCCCCGACAAACTAACAAATCGAAAGAACGCTTGAACGTAGGAGAGGAAAGGAGAACGAGAAAGCGTGACGCGAAGGAAAACAGGGCGGACGCGCGGGGCCTTATTCGTCGGTTGTGCAGGCACGGCGGCCGGGCGCACTCTATGGTTGTAAATAGCTTAGAGATTAGACCCGTAAATTTTGTAAATAGCACCTACGGAGAAACAATATATCGACAGGATTTAATATATATATATATACATATATGAATATAGATATTATAAAGAAGAAAAAGAGGACACGCACGAAAGTCCGTCAGAGCATCGCGAAGAAAGAGAGAGCTTGATTTCCCAATTTGTAAATTAGTACTATCATTATAATTGCGAATAAGGGACACCGCTATTACTGTCGCCGTCTTTAGTACTATTACATTATTACGATTATTATTAGTCTATTATAATTATTATTACCGTTATTTATTACGCACCTCGCCGGACGGTCGGCACAGTGTCCTGTAAATAACGTCGCGAGCTCGACGAGGCGAAGAGCGAAACGACGCGCGACGGTCCTGTGTATATCTTGAGTTAATGGAAGAAAGAGAAAGGGAGTTTGGAGGAGAAGTTTGAGAAAAATAAAATTACTTTGCTGAAAAATTTGACGAGGAGTGGTTATTGACCCGGTCCACAATCCCATCCTTCGCGTCCCTTCACGACACGCCCACGATCGACCAAAAAAAAAAAAAAAGATCGCGGATTATTCTAAGCAAGCATCTCTCGAGATCGGAAAGAGAATCGGAAGCGCATACGCGCGATCAAGAGAGAGAAATAGATGTCAGTTTTCTCTCGCGTATACCTAAATCGTCTCCCGACACTATGACAATACACGTGGACACGGAATAACCACTTCTGTGTTCAAACTTTTTCTTCTCTGTTTGACTAAAGATATGCAACGGCCTGTATCGCTCGCTCGGTTACACCAATTAGTATTCTATTTTCCGCATTAATCGGGTAACTTTGTTAGACGAAGGATCATTTTTATTCTATCTAGGATTTTCCGTGCGAACAGAAAAAAGAACGAAAATTCAATGGACCGAAGCCCTGATCGACCAGCGAATTCTTTTTCGGTGATGAATTCTCACACAAATGAGAAAAGATGAGAAAGAAAGTAGGACAGATCCGCGGAGGAAGAAATGGACGGGAGGTCAAAAAGGGAGAATGAAGGAGGGCTTCTGGAGGGTGAGTGCGGGCAAGCGGAGGGTGAGAGATTGACGCGTCACCATTGTGCCGTGTCACCTTTGCTCTCCAAGAGCGATTGCCATCTCTCGCGGACGAATAGATCTCTAATTTTGCAAATGGAGCTGAGCAAGTATCCAGCGACGCGGCGCGGTGCAAGAAGAATCTTTTTCTTCTCCTGCTTTCTCTCCGCACGGGCCACGTTGTTTAATTTAATTGCTGAGGGGTCGACGAAAGAGGGTGCGCGTCTCATATCTCCCCTTCGTCCCTGCATGGAGCCCAGCAGTCGACCGTTACTACTTGGAGATCAGTCGAGATCGATAGGTTCAAAAATCTCGATAATCACGCGTCACCGATTCCGATTCGCGTAGCTCTCTCTTCTCGCGTCGAGACAGCCGACGGCTGTTGATTGTTGATTCACCAGCGAACAAATAACGTAAATATTTGAGCGGCGCGGAAAGAAAGCGACTTATGATTTGCGAAGGGTCGCGGGTCGGCGAGAATAAAAAGAGCGTAAAGAACACGAGCTTCGATCTTGATTTCTGTTGTGAAAAAGCTCAAACAATAACTTGGAACTCGAATTCATTTTTGCGGCATTCGCGATTTCTTCAGTGTCAAAAAAGTTCGGAATATTTCGCGATATATGTTTTGTATTTTTTACATTAAGATAAAACTATAAAATCAAACGGATAGTCTATACAGCGAAATATTTCGTTTGATTGTACCAGCTAAATTAGATTTTAATTCTTAACCGCTGAAGCGAACATAAAGCGTGAGAAAGAGATATTACTATACTGAAGTCATAAGTCTTGGAATTAAAAGAAATAAATAAAAAATCCGGATATATCTGCGGATGAAAGGATCTGCGGATAGCCTGGTACACCCTGTATATTTTTCAAGATCTGGTTTTCATCGCAGAAATAAGAACTAAGTATAACAGAAAAGTGCTCTCTCTCTCTGAATAATGGCACACAGAGCGTGGATTTTCTTTAGAAATCCCAAAGTCGAATAAAAGACTTGGCTGTTTCAACTAAGAGTTGATATCTGATTCTATTCTACGATACGTGGATATTTCGATAAAATTAATGAAATTAGAACTTCCGTTTCTCGGGTAATACAATCTAGCAATCTCAACAACGTGTCAATTAGATTGGGTTTTTTTATTTAGCGCTTTCGCCGAGCTTTTTCTCTGCCGCGTGACAGTTTGTCGATTCGCGAATACGGAGTCGAACCAGGCTTAAATATTTGAATGTCAGCGAATCAAAAGAATTTGGTAGACCAGAAAATCCCGACAGTAACGTGTCGCCGATTTACCGACCATTCTACGTTTCACGTTTCCCGAACGAAAGAGGTCCCTTTTCTCTAAAAATGCTTCCTGCCGACGTCTTCTCGGCGAGCGCGCGGAAAGGGGTCAAGTAAAACTCAAATATTTGAATATTATTAAATCGTTCGCGTCCCTCGAAATCACGTATGCAATGTCGTCATTTTCGAAAATTGTCGTCCGCTTGCCGTTTAAAGTTTAAATGATTCAGCTTCAAACATGTGTCAGTTATCTCCGCACAAATAAAAAAAAAAGGACAAAATAGAACTTAAATATTTCAAACATCAACTTTACATTCTTATTAAAAGATTTAACATTGCTAAAATCGTATCCGTACTTTTTAAGAAATTACATTACAATTTGTAATCTATTGTAACTTCGAATTCCTAAATTGAGAGAGAAATGATAAAAGAAATGCTTTTCTTTTAAACATATT